>NC_142798.1:64176211-64476211 GCF_049724085.1 Artemia sp. Qi Xiang Cuo
AGAAAATATACGCTAGTCTACTATAGAAAGAAAAAAAATACCATTGATTTAGAAACATTTTTATTGAACATAATTACAATAATAATATTCACTGATTTTGTTCATTTTGTTCTCATCAATATATTTCGATAGGACATCTAATGCTGACCGAAGTTTATTTATATGGAGAATATTCACTTTTCCAGCAAAACATAGTTGCTCCTCCTGCTTAAACTTGCTTAATGATATCACGTATCTAGCATACATACTATCCCATTCAAGGCATAGTCTACAACCAGCGGTTATTTCCACTGCTACATTGGGTACTCGTATATCGTTGCTGCTGCTGCTGTCGGTTCCATCATTAATCTCCAATAATGTAAATGCACCACTCATTTTTCCTCCACTCATATCCTCTCAAATAAACTATTCTCTCTCTGAATTTAATTCTCCTAATAATAAGAACTACAATTAAAATTACTCCTTATATCTGAATCCAACTACCAACCAAGTTAGTGTGACCACCGCTCTCTCTCTCTCTGTTTGACCCCAAAAAAAAAAGAGTTACACCTTAGAAACCCGTCTGGTAATGCATGTACCGTTTGTAGTAATAGGTGACTGACCCTGGTAAGCCAATGTACCGGTTAAACTACACGCATATTCTTGTAGGCGTGAATGTAGGGTTGAATGTAGGGTTCATATTCCCTATGGCCTTACTACTGCTGTTTCTAGTGAGTAGATTAATTTAGGTTTGATTAACTAAGGTATTATAGCTTTGAGGTTATGTTAATTTAAATGACACTTGGTCACTTGGGGCAAGTCGATACGGCTCGAGGAATAGGATAAAGGCAAAATACCAACACTATTTAGACCAGGGCTCTTCGTATCGAACGAGTTGTCGTGTGAAAAGCAGCGAAATCGCATTCTAAAAAATATGACAGGAGGCAAAACGGAGTTTCATCATGTTTTTGCTGTTTGCTATTCTGGTAAAATCAAGACAGGAAAACGATAGACTGAAAATAATGAAAATGAAAGGCTTAAAGGTTTTGCTATGAGAAATAAATGAGAAAGGAGATACGCAAGACAGATAAACGGCAAAACCGAAAGCGGCTATCCTGTTTTTATCACATGGCTGTTTATATGGACACAACTGTGATCAAACTGTAACTCAATAGTCCTGGCTCAGAAAGTCCTTTTTTACTCTTTCCGAGGGGCTGATCAACCGTCAGTGTGTCTGCAGTAACTTCAACTTGTTTAATTATAAATTTCGCCTGAATCGTGGAAGCCAGAGTTACTTTTGCCAAACAATTCCTCCCAGTAGCGTCTATTGGAGATTTTCATTGGCCTAGATTTCAAAAAATACTTTTTTTTCGTTATTTTCATTAAAAAGCGCTTTTTCTTGCAGCTTACTTGCATTGAAAATCTCAAAAAATGCCCCCCCCCCCACGCTAGGTTTAGAAAAATATATTTTTGAGTCTGTCTTTACTTTCTTGAGTAGGCAGAATAGTCTTTTTGAAGCTACGTTCAAAAATGTCAAGGAGAAGGTTTTTTTTTTTACAAAACTTGCTAAGTTTGGAAACCGTTTACTTTTCCAGTGGTCCTCAAACTCAAATCCAATTTCCAGTAATCTGCAGCTATCACTGTTGCATAGTCGCTGACACTCTCTGAATATTGCCATCACTCTTTGTCAATGGCCCTTCTCGAGGCCGAGAGCCGAGTAGTATCTTAAATATGGGGCAAGTGTGGTAGGTTTAATGATCACCTCATAGACATCATAACCAAAACTGAACATTTTCTTTATCTGATCGATAGCTTCTTTGTAAAACTCGTAACAAAACATTTCCAGTCTCAGTTATTAGCTCGTCGTCTGGCTGGCCAATATTTCAAGTAATATGTAGATTAAGCCTTGGACCGTCATGATGCAAGAACTTGCATCAAAAACTGGATGAATGTGATGAAAAATGTAAGAACACCTGTTTTAGTGTAAAATTCCAGTTGTGTGAACCAATGGCTGCAAACTGCTGGCTAGAATTACAGACAGATAGCCTTTGGAACTGCTGGAGTTTTACAAAAGAAGGTGATTAAATTCCAAAACAAAGCAAAACTGATAAATAATTGCAAAAAGCCTGAATATCATAAAGATTTCCCCTTTATATCATAAAGAAACCTAAGACGAATGCTTAGGTTTTTAGAATGCCAATAAGATAGTTGTGGGTAGACTAGAGCATGGCTCGAAAAAGGTTCATTACCTTAAGGCCATGTCCGAGCCTTAGAGGAGGGGGGTGGGTGTTTGGTACGCAATTGCAACAGTAGCCATTGTTATGCTTGAAAGAGTGTTCAATGGCAAATCAAGGGGTATGTTGATCTTTCAGCTAGTTAGTTAGACAAACATCTGACAAAATATACCATTTTATTCTTGGGTACTTTTGTTAAGAGAACAATATATTTGCTGTTCATATCTGCAATATCAAGAAAGTTAATAAGAACTTCTAAAATTGATCACTAAAATATATTTTTCTGGAATAATTTTTGTAGTCTAACCACATCTATTTCTGAAGGTTTCACTTCTAAAAGACAAAACTGTCAAAAGTTATCAAATGACAGTGCCCTTTGGAAGGCGGGTGGAGGTAGGTACTTCAAAAGTTTTCCTTGTGCCATTTTCGAAGCTCTGAATCCATTTCTGAGAAGTTCACTCACCCGACTCAACTACTTTGGAACAAAATTCGAACTTTAGCTTAAAGAGCAAGGTATTGACTAGGGGGCGGACCCCCTAATATAGGCCTACGTTTTAAAAATCAATGAATATAGAAGTTCGTTACGTAAGTTAATTCGTAAGTTACGTATATTTATTACTAATAAAAACGTTCGTAAATGAAATTAAATAGCTTTCGAGAAAACAATTTAGCCAAAAAAAGTAAAATTAACATACCAGTTTCGTTTTAGATATTCATGTACGGTGAGCCAAAATAAAAACCTGCATTAATTCAAAAACGTACAAAAATTAAATAAAAAAGAACAAGTTTTTTTTAACTGAAAGTAAGGAACGACGTTAAAACTTAAAACGAACAGAAATTATTCCGTATATGAAAGGGGCTGTGCCCTCCTCAACGCCTCGCTCTTTACGCTAAAGTTTGACTTTCTCACAATTTACTTTTTTTTAAACAATCAAAAACTTTAGCATAAAGAGCGAGGCGTTAAGGAGGGGATACCCTTCATATACGTAATAATTTCTGTTCGTTTTAAGTTTTAATGTCGTTCCTTACTTTCAGTTAAAAAAAACTTTTATTTTTATTTAATACACCCACGAGCTGAATTAACCATCTAACGCCTGCTCTGTGAGTGACGTCACGAAATGAATATAGTTTGATTAATGCTAAACTCTGTGTGCTGGGATCCGAGGAAAATGTTTGCAAAATAATAGAGGTTTATTGAGGATATACATTGCTGTCTTAAGGATTATTTGCTGTAACCAGTTGATGCGCAGATAGAAGATTTGGATCTTGAATTCAATTGAAGGTGGATTAAGGTGTTTGCCGTGCCTAACGGCTAAGATTACTGCACGTTCGCACCAACGTGGGCATAGATTTGGTGCTTTTTCTAGTAGGACAATTGTGTTTATTCCAACATCAAAATGGTTAGGAAAAAGAATAAGAGGAGTCGTCAGGATGAGGATTTATTAAGTGAGAATACGACGACAAGCACCCCCAATACGTCTGCAATTACGCGGGAGTCGGCGAAAACTCTGGCATCATTAGGCTACAGACCTTGTCAGAGGATTTTGCAAAGATGATGGACATTTTGCGAGATGCTCGTAACTCAGTCCATTTGATCGATCAGCGATTTACTACACTAGAAAATAAAATACAAGCAATAGAATCGGAGCAAATGGCTTTACGGTCTGAACTTTCGGGGTCGAGTTCACGTATGACTGCTGTGGGAAATGAAGTTTCTATGCTGAAAACTCAAGTTGCTAACCTGCAAACGGAAGTGAAGTACTACAAAGAAAAGACTTTGCGTATGTCTGGTAGGATTATGGCTACAGATTATCAACCGACGGAAAATAATGTGGTAGTATGGAACACAGTTTGCGAAGACGAGGATCAGGCTAAACGAATGTTTACTGAGATATGTACAGACGGTTTGGCTTTACTAGTGATACCACAGTTTTCGGTTATTGAGATTAAAAAGGATAAGAAATATTTCAAGGTTAATGTAAGCAACCGTGAGAATAAAATCGAAATACTTAAGAATTGAAAAAAAGCTTAAGGGAAAAATGATGCGAAACCAGCAAAATATTTATGTGAGCGATGATGCCCCGCTTTCTGTGAGAGAGGCGAGGAAAAGACTGTATGAAAAGAAATCACGTCTTAGTTCGATCGGTAGGCTATTACGTCATGGGTATAAAATACAGTGCCACCGTATCTCCAGTTTGAACGACCGGGTGGTCGAAAAGTGAAGTTTACTTGCAATGAGTGGATTGATGAATTAGCGTATGGACTTCAGTAGGGAGGCCTCAGAAGGCACTGAACGACACCACTGCTGCCATCTATAATCGAGTCTAACGCTGACAGGTTATAATTTATTCAAGGATTATTGATCCACTAACGGGTCAATGACACCGAGGGGAACTAGATTTCTGAGAAATTGATTTGCATAATCGAGGGGAATTACTGATCCACTAAAGAGGAATTAAAAAAAATTATGGCATCATTGATCTTTAGGTCTGAGGGATAAATGGTCTTTAGTGACAGAGATAAATTCATATTCTATTTTTTAAATATGGCTTCTAAGGCCATTAGACTTAGCGATAAATTAATATTCTATCGAAGCCTTAATAGAGTAACCAAGAACACCTTAGAGGTGAAGAGATTAACGCGGAAATCTTTTCATGGGAATTACAAATGTGACAGTGCACAAATGCCGAAACAAAAGGCACAAGCAAAAATTGCGTTTAGGGATTATTTGGGCGACACCGTTTGAGGTATTTTAGAAGATGATTTAAGCGAAACTGTTTGAGACATTTTAGAAAATGATTTAGGTGAAACAGTTTGACACATTTTAGAAGATGATTTGGGTGAAACTCCGTGGTCGTTATAATACACAAGCTCCATTTGAACAGTGTTGTAAGGTCCCCAACCCCAAAGGGCCCCCTGGGCCCAAAGGCCCCCCGGGCCCAAAGGCCCCCCGGGCCCCAAAGGCCCCCGATCCCTAAAGGCCCCCCGGCCCCAAAAGGCCTCCGGGCCCCCAAAGGCCTCCCAGGCCTCCAAAGGCCCCCCGAGCCCCCAAAGGCCCCCCCTCCCCATTTTTTTTAATACTTTTTTTGTGCACTTGAGACACAGAAGGGCCCTCAAATTTTGAAAGGCTTTATTATATCTTTTCAGGACAAGTTCTCTTCTCAATATCCCTCTTAAACCCATTTTACGATTTGAAGCACTCATTTTTTTCACCCACAACTTTACTTTACAACTTTTTGAACACCCCAACTTCAAGCAATACTTTTCAAAGGCTTTAATATTTCTTTTCAGAACAAGTTCATTACGTAATGTCCCTCCTAAACCCATTTTATAAGTTGAAGTACTCATCCTTTCACACACAGCTTTACCTTACGGCTTTTTGCATACCCCAATACCAAGCAATACTTTTCAAAAGGCATTATTATATTATTTCAGAACAAGTTCTTTTCTTAATGTCCCTCCTAAACCAATTTACAAGTTAAATTACTCAATCCTTTTCACCCACATACAAACAGAGAAAGACAGTTATCAAGTATTTTGGGCAATAGGTTGCATCAAGACTGGGCTGGGTAATTGTAGACAGAGAAAAGCCAAGACCAGATAGTCCAAGTAATTGAGAGGCAAACCAACAAAGACAGACACTTCAGACATACAAACCAACAAAGACTAACACTTCAGACATACAAACAGAGAAAGACAGGCACTTTAGACATACAGACTAACAAAGAAATACACACCATAAATACAAAAGGAGAAAGACAAGCTTTAGAGATAGAACCAAACAGAGACAATCAATTATGAAATTGACAGCGACAAATACAAGTTATTCAAACATACAAACAAGGAACGATTGGCACTTTAGATAAACACACCAACATACAAATATGATTAAGACATAAAAAGAGGGACATACTAGCACTTTAGAGATACCCACAACAAAGCAAGTCGCTTCATACATGTAAACCCAACAAAGAGAGACACTTAAGACATACAAACAAACAAAGACAAGCACATCATACATACAAACAGAGAAAGGCAGACACTTCAGACTTACAAACCAACAAAGACAATCACTTTAGACATACAAACCAACAAAGACAGACACTCCAGACATACAAACCAATAAAGACAAAGACTTCAGACATACAAACCAACAAAGACAGACACTTCAAACATACACACCAACAAACATAAACACTACAGACATACGAACAGAGAAAGACATGCACTTTAGACATACAAACTAACAGACAAACACTTCAGCAAGACAAACAAAAAAAAACACACACTTAAGTCAAAAAATACAGAAATGCAATAACTTTAGACATACACACAGGCAAGAAAAGACATTTCAAACAGATACTACAACAAAGACAGACACTTAAGAAACAAAAACATAGAAAGACAATCACTTAAGACATAAAAACCAACAAAGACAAACACTTCAGACATACAAACCAACAAATACAAACTCTTCATAGATAAAAAGAAACAAAGACAGATACTTCACACATACAAACCAATAAAGACATACAGTGCACCCATACAAACCAAAAAACACAGACACTTTTGACATGCAAACGAACAAAGAAAAACAATTAAGACATACAAACAACAAAGACAGATACTTCAGACAAGCAAACCAACAAAGACAAACACTTAAGACATACAAACATAGAAAGACAGGCACTTTAGACATACAAACCAACAAAGACAGACACCTCAGACAAACAAACCAACAAAGAAAAGCACTTCAGACATACAAACAGACAAAGACAGTCACTTTAAACATACAAACCAACAAAGACAGACACTTCAGAAATAAAAACTAACACCCACAAACGCTTCAGACTTTCAAACAGAGAAGGACAGTTACTTTAAACATAAAAACCAACAAAGACAGACACTTTAGATATTTAAACCAACAAATACAGACACATGAGATTTGAAGGAACATAAAGACAAACACTTTAAAAAGAAAAACAACCAAGGACAGAAACATCTTACACACAAACAACAAAGGACGAAAGTTAAGGGGTACCAACAGAGCAAGAAATGCCCTTTCAAACCAAGCATAAACAAAGACCAGCAATAAAAACATGCAAATAGAAACAGACAAGCACTTTACATATCCAAAGCAGCAAAGACAGACACTTCAGACATACAAACCAACAAAGACAAACACTTCAGACATACAAACAGAGAAAGATAGACACTTTAGACATACAAACCAACAAAGAAAGACACTTCAGACATACAAACCTACAAAGACAAACACTTCAGACATACAAACAGAGAAAGACAGGCACTTTAGACATACAAACCAACAAAGACAGGCACTTTAGATATACAAACCAACAAAGACAAACACTTCAGATATACAAACAAAAAAAGACAAGCACTTTATACATACAAAGCAACAAAGACAGACATTTCAGACATACAAACCAACAAAGACAAACATTTAAGACATACAAAAAGAGAAAGACAGGGACTTTAGACATACAAACCAACAAAGACAGACACTTCAGACATTTCAGACATACAAACCAGCAAAGACAAACACTTCAGACATACAAACAGAGAAAGACAAACACTTTAGACATACAAACAGAGAAAGAAAGACACTTCAGACGCACAAACCAAAAAAGCAAAACACATCAGACATGCAAACATTTAAAGACAAGCACTTTAGATATTATACGTACAAACCAAAAAAAAACAGACGCTTAAGACATACAAACAAAAAAGACAAACACTTCAGCCATACAAACGGAGAAAAACAGGCACTTTAGACATACAAATCAACAAAGACAAATACTTCAGACATACAAACAGAGAATGACGAGCAATTTAGACATACAAACCAACAAAGACAGACACTTCAAACATACACACCAACAAAGATAAACACTTCAGACATTCAAACAGAGAAAGACAGGCACTTTAGACACATAAAGCAACAAAGACAGACAGTTCAGACATACAAACCAACAAAGACAGGCACTTCAGACACACAAACAGAGAAAGACAGACACTTTAGACATACAAACCAACAAAGACAGACACTTCAGACATACAAACCAACAAAGACAAACACTTCAGACATACAAACAGAGAAAGACATGCAATTTAGACACACAAACAAACAAAGACAGACAGTTGGATATGCCAACACCCGCCCAGACACACAAGCAAAAAGAGTGAGAGTCACATACAAACAAATAGATTCAAACATACAAACCGAGAAAGACACACACTTCAGATATACAAACCATCAAAGACAAACACTGGGACTTGCAAACACCAACCCTGACAAACAGACAAATAGAGTGAGAGACACATACAAATACATAGATTCAGACATACAAACCGAGAAAGACAGGCAGTGGGACAAGCAAACACACGCCCAAACACACACAGGCAAAGAGAATGAGAAACACATTCAATTCAATTTATTAAATACTACAATCAATACATAAATACACTTAAGCGCTAGAGGTCCCAAGAAGCATAGCTTGTAGAGGACCTCGTATCAATCACAAAATCCACACAAAACAAATCAGGGAAGGAAAAAAAATACAACAATATCTCAAAAATATAAACACAACGTGAGAAAAATCAAAAAAAAAAAAAAAAAAAAAAAAACGAACAAAAAATTTCTACACAATAACCTGTGACTTAATTTTATCCAAACTGAAAATGTCGTGTAATTTATTAAAATTCAAAACCATTAATAATATTATTAAACAACGGGGTTCAATCTCATTCAACATAATAAGAGAGGAGAAAAGAAAAAAAAATATATATAAAGTAAAGCGGAAAAAATAGATAAAGCAAAATGAATAAAGAAATAAATAAAAAAAACGAAATTACTTCAAGCCTTAGAGAATATTTTTCTGCAAAGGGAAGAAGAGTTTTAGATAAGAGAAAGTTCATTGGGAATAGAGTTCCAAAGAGCAATTGCTCTATAAATTGGTGACCTCTGAGCTGCTGAGGATACCCTTTTAGGCAGCTGAAATTGGTGAACAGAGCTCCGAAGCAAAGTCTGGCACTTACGTGTTGATGCTCGATCAAAGTAGGATAACATGTTTGGAGGAAGCGAGAAATTGAAGGCTCGATGAGCTAGTTTTAGGTTCTGCCTCTTGATAACCACATCTAATGCATCTAGTCCTGTATCACTGTAAAGATCACGTGTAGGATAGAATCGGGGAAGGCGAAAAGCTGCCTTCACCGCTCTACTCTGTGTTTTACGGAGTTGCCGAAGGGGAGAATGGTTAGCATTGCCCAATGCTGTGCAGCAATAAGAAAGATAAGGAATGACAAATGCATAGTAAAGAGTAAGCATTACATTGGGAGGAAGAAATTGATTGGCACGATGAAGCATAGACACTTGACGAGAAATTATAGAATTTGTATAACAAATATTATTTTTGACAGACAGAAAATAATCAACGTGCCCGCCAAGATGATTAACACAAGAGCACTGGTGAATTATATCAGTACCATAAAAAGCAAAGATTTCTGGGGAAGGTTAAAACATATGTTAGGGGGTTCAAAAATAAATAATTCTACTCATAGAGGTATTCAACAGCATCCCGTTCTGCTCATACCAATCACGCACATGGTTGAGAAGAAGCTGAGCCTTAGCAACAGCAGAGGGCAGATCATTAGAAACCACAAAAAATTACTATCGTCTGCAAACAAAATAGTGTGGGTATCAAGGTTGGGTGATGGAGGAAGGTCATTAATATAAATAAGAAAGAGGAGTGGTCCCAAAACTGAGCCTTGAGGTACCCCTTTGGAAACCGAAGCTAGATCTGATTAATTCCCATCGTAAAACACGAACAGTTATCTATTAGACTGGTAAAATGTAAACCTTTCAAAGGCGATTCCCCAAACTCCAAGTAGAGATATTTTTCCCAGTACTACAAAATGATCTACCATGTTGAAAGCTTTATAAAAGTCAAGAAACAGTCCTAGAACGCTGCGACCCTTGTCAATGTTCACACGCATAAATCCTGTAACGTTAACTAGAGCAGATGCAGTAGAGAGTTTAGGTCAGAAGCCTTATTGGTATGAGACAGAACAGAACCGCTTCCAATTGAAGCACCAGTAGACAGGAATGAAAAAAGCCTCTTATGCACAACTTTTCCAAGTAATTTCGAGAAAATTGGGAGAATTGATATAGGTCTATAATTTGACACTAAGCTGGGGTCACCCTTCTTAAAAAGAGGGAGTACTTTTGCAATTTTAAACGAATACAAAGACATAGATTCAGACATACAAACCGAGAAAGACAGGCACTAGGATAAGCAAACACCTGCCCACACACACCGGCAAGGAGATTGAGAAGCTCATACAAATACGTGGATTCAGACACATAAACCGAAAAAGACATGCACGAGAATGCATATGCAACTGAAAAAAACTAGGTTAAGTTAGGTTAACTTAGAGTGGCGAGCCACTAAGATAACTTAAATTAACCCAACTTTTTGCAGTTGCATGTGGATTCCAGTGCATGTCATTCTCGGTTTATGAGTCTGAATCTACGTATTTGTATGTGTTTCTCACTCTCTTTGCCACTATGGGCGGACAGGTGTTTGCTTATCCCAGTGCCTGTGTTTCTTCGTTTGTATCTCTGAATCTATGTATATGTATGTGTTTCACACTCTCATTGCCTGTGTGTGTTTGGGCGTGTGTTTGCTTGTCCCACTGCCTGTCTTTCTCGGTTTGTATGTCTAAATCTTTGTATTTGTATGTGTCTCTCACTCTATTTGTCTGTTTGTCAGGGTTGGTGTTTGCAAGTCCCAGTGTTTGTCTTTGATGGTTTGTATATCTGAAGTGTGTGTCTTTCTCGGTTTGTATGTTTGAATCTATTTGTTTGTATGTGACACTCACTCTTTTTGCTTGTGTGTTTGGGCGGGTGTTTGACTATCCAACTGTCTGTCTTTGTTGGTTTGTGTGTCTAAAGTGCATGTCTTTCTCTGTTTGTATTTCTGAAGTGTTTGTCTTTTTTGGTTTGTATGTCTGAAGAGTCTGTCTTTGTTGGTTTGTATGTCTAAAGTGTCTGTCTTTCTCTGTTTGTATGTCTGAAGTGCCTGTCTTTGTTGGTTTGTATGTCTGAAGTGTTTGTCTTTGTTGCTTTGTATGTCTAAAGTGCATGTCTTTCTCTATTTGTATGTCTGAAGTGTTTATCTTTGTTAGTGTGTATGATTGAAGTGTCTTTCTTGTTTGGTATGTAGGTACTAATTCTTCGTCTTTCTCTGTTTGTATATCTGAAGTTTTTGTCTTTGTTGGTTTGTATCTCTAAAGTCAATTTCATTCTTTGTTTCTGTGTCTAAAGTGTTTGTATTTGTTTCTGTGTATATTTCAATTGTTTGTCTTTGTCTCTTTGTATGTCTAAAGTGTTTCTCTTTCTCCGTTTGTATGTCTGAAATGTCTGTATTTCTTGGTTTGTAAGTCTGACGTATTTGTATTTGTTGGTTTGTATGTCTAAAGTGCTTGTTTTTCTGTGTTTGTGTGTCTGAGGTGTTTTTCTTTGTTGTTTTGTATGTCTGAAGTGTCTGGATTTGTTGGTTTTTGTGTCTAAAGTGCCTGTTTTTCTCTGTTTGTAAGTCTGAAGTGTTTGTCTTTGTTGTTTTTTATATCTGAAGTGTTTGTCTTTGTTGCTTTGTATGTTTAAAGCGTCTTTCTTTATCTGTTTGAATGTCTGGAATGTTTGTCTTTATTGGTTTATGTATCTGTAATGACTTTCTTTGATTTTGTTTATGTATAAAGTGCTTATCTTTCTTTGTTTGTATTTTTTAACAGTGTGTATTTGTTAGTTTGTATGTCTGAAGTGTCTGTCTTTGTTGGTTTGTATGTCTAAAGTGCCTGTCTTTCTCTGTTTGTATATCTGAAGTGTTTGTCTTTGTTGGTTTGTATGTCTGAAGTGTCTGTCTTTGTTGGTTTGTATGTCTAAATGCCTGTCTTTCTCTGTTTGTATGTCTGAAGTGTATGTATTTGTTGGTTTGTATGTCTTAAGTGACTGTCTTTCTCTGTTTGTATTTCTGAATTGTCTGTGTTTGGTTGTTTGCATGTCTTAAGTGATTGTCTATGTGCTTTTTTATGTATGAGGTGTCTGTCTCCGTTGGTTTATATGTCTGGTGTGAGTTATTGTCGGTTTTTGTATCATAGTAATTGTCTTTCTCTGTTTTTTTTTCTTAACTGTTTGTCATTGTTAGTTTGTAGGTCTAAAGTGTCTGTCTTTGTTGGTTTGTACGTCTAAAATGATTGTCTTTTTCTGTTTCCATGTTTGGATTGTTTGTCTTTGGTTGTTCTTATGTTGAAAGTGCCTGTCTTGCTGAGTTTTTATCTCCTAAGTGTCGTCCTGTGTTTGTTTGTATTTCTTCATCGGTCCTGTGTTGTATTTACTTTTTAAGTTTTCTTATTTCCCCTTCTTTAAGTCTCATTAATCTGTATTTGTTGGTCGTTATTTATAAATCTACTGTCAATCCCTGTTAGTATGTCATATGAGCTTGTCGTTGTGTTCTTGTGTCTCCGAGGTGACTGTCTTTGTTGGTTTGTATTTCTAAAGTGCCTGACTTTGTTGGTTTGTATGTCTGAAGTGTTTGTCATTGTTGGTTTGTATGTCTAAAGCGTTTGTCATTGATGGTTTGTATGTATGAAGTATCTTTCTTTCTCTGTTTGTAAGTCTGAAGTGTTTGTCTTTGTCGGTTTGTAAGACTGATGTGTCTGTCTTTGTTGGTTTATTTGTCGTAAATACTTTTCCTTCCCGCTTTTGGTGGTCTCTACGTCTCTCGTTGGGGGTTAGCTAGTCTTTAATTTTCTTCCTTTGTGGTTGGTATGTCTATAATGACTTACTTTGTTGGTTTGTACGGACTAATTTCCTTTCTGCGGAGTTTCGCGCTTAAATTGCGTCAGTAATTAGTTGATTTTATTTCTAAAGTGCCTGAATTTGTCTTTTTTTATGTCTCAGATATTTGTCTTTCTTGCGTCATATGTATGAAGTTTCTGTATGTCTATTTATGTATGTCTGAATAATTTGTGGTTGTCTCTTTGTACGTCTGAAGCGATTGTATTTTTTTGTTTGTATGTCTAAAGTACCTGTCTTTATCTTTTTGCATGTCCCAATTGTTTTTCTTTGTTGGTTTGTAAGGCTGAAGTGTCTGTCTTTGTTGGTTTTTATTTCTAAAGTAACTATCTTTCTCTGTTTTTATGTCTGAAGTGTTTGTCTTTATTGGTTTCTATGTCTAAAGTGTTTTTGTTTGTTGGTTTGTATGTCTAAAGTGATTGTCTTTATCAATTTATATGTCTGAAGTGTTTGTCTTTGTTGGTTTGTATGTCTGAAGTGTCTGTCTTTGTTGGTTTGTATGTTTAAAGTGTTTGTCTTTCTATGTTTGTGTGTCTGATGTGTTTGTATTTGTTCTTTGTATGTCTGAAGTGTCTGTCTTTGTTGGTTTGGATGTCTGAAGTGTCTGTCTTTCTATGCTTGTATGTCTGAAGTGTTTGTCTTTGTTGGTTTGTGTGTCTGAAGTGTCTGTCATTGTTGGTTTGTATGACTAAAGTGCCTGTCTTTTTCTGTTTTTATGTCTAAAGTGTCTGTCTTTCCTGGTTTGTATGTCTATAGTGTATGTCTTTGTTGGTTTGTATGTCTAAAGTGCTTGTATTTCTCTGTTTTTATGTCTAAGTATTTGTCTTTGTTGGTTTGTATGTCTGAAGTGTCTGTCTTTGTTGGTTTGTAATTTTAAAGTTTCAGCCTTTATTGGTTTCTATTTCTATAGTGCCTGTCTTTCTCGTTTTGTTTTTGTTATTTATAAGTATTTGTTGGTTTGTATGTATGAAGTGACTTTCTTTGTGTGTTTGTATGTCTGAAGTGTCTGTATTTGCTGGTTTGTATGTCTAAAGTGTTTGTTTTTCTCTGTTTGTATGTCTTAAGTGTCTGTCTTTCTCTGTTTGTTGGTCTGATGTGTCTGCCTATTTTGGTTTGTGTTTTCGAGGTGCTTGTCTTTGTCTGTTAGTAGACCTATAATGCCGGTTTTTCCTGTTTGGTGGTGGTGAGGTACCGGGCTTTGTTCGTTTGTAAGAGCTTATCATTTGTCTTTGTTGGTTTGTAAGTTTGAAAAGTTTGTCTTTAACGTCTTGTATGTCTTATGCTTCTTACATTGTTGTTTTTTGTGTCTAAGTCACCTGTCTCTCGCGTTGTTAAATTATAAATTGTCTTTTTCTGTTGGTTTGTATGTCTGAAGTGTCTTTCTCTGTTTGTATGTCTAAAGTGTTTGTCTTTGTCTGTTTGTATGTCTGAAGTGTTTGTCTTTGTTGGTCTGTATGTCTGAAAAGCCTGTCTTTCTCTGTTATTGTGCCTGAAGTGACTGTCTTTCTCTTTTTGAATGTCTAAAGTGTCTGTCTTTCTATGTTTATATGTCTGAAGTGTTTGTCTTTGTTGCTTTGTGTGTCTGAAGTATCTTTCTTTGTTGGTTTTTGTTTCTATAGTACTTGTATTTCTCCTTTTTTATGAGTGAACCGTCTGTCATTTTAAGTTTTTGTGTCTAAAGTGTTAGTCTTTGTCGTTTTGTACGACTAAAGTGACTTTATTTATCTATTTTTGTTTCCAAAGTATCAGTCTTTGTCGTTTTGTATGATTAAAGTGCCTGTATTTCTCTATTTGTATGTCTGAAGTGTCTGTCTTTGTTGGTTTGTATGTCTAAAGTAAAAGTCTTTCTCTGTTTGTATGTTTAATGTGTGTGTCTTTTCGTGTTTGTATGGCTTAAGTTTCTGTGTTTGCTGGTTCGCTTTTCTGAAGTGTCTGTATTTATTGTTTTGTATGTCTAATGTGTCTTTCTTTTGTGTTTTGTGGGTTCACATTGTGTGTCGTTGTGTGTATGCATTAATGATGTGTGTCTCTGTTCTGGTTGTCCTGTCTGTATAGTTTTTATTTTTTTGTTTGCTTTTCTGAAGTATGTGTCCTTGCTGGATGTTATGTCTAATGCGTCTGTATTTGTTGGTTTGTATGGTTAACCTTATTTATTTGTTTGTTGTTTTGTTTAAAGTGCTTTTATTGCTTGGTTTGTATGTCTGAAGTGTCTGTCTTTGCTGGTTTGTGTGTCTAAAGTGCCTTTCTGTCTCTGTTCGCATGACTAAAGTGCCTCTCTTTTCTTGTTTGTATGTCCGAAGTTTTTGTCTTTCTCTGTTTGTATGTATAAAGTGTTTGTCTTTCTCTGTTTGTATGTCTGAAGTGTTTGTCATTGTTGGTTTGTGTGTCTGAAGTGTCCGTCATTGTTAGTTTGTATGTTTGAAGTGCATGTGTTTCTCTTTTCGTATGTCTGAAGTGTCTATGTTTCTTCGTGTGTATGTCTAAAGTGTTTTTCGTTGTTGGTTTTTGTGTCTAAAGTGCCTGTGTTTGATTGTCTGTATGTCTAAAGTGTTTGTTAGTGTTTGTTTATATATCGAGATAGTTTTTGTTTGTCCGTTCGCGTGTCTGAAGAACATGGCTTTCCTTGTCTGTATGTCTGAATTGTCTTTCTTTCTATATTTGTTAGATTGAAGTTTTTCTATGTAGGTTTGTAAGTGTTAAATTTCTATTTGTGTTAGTGTACGTTTCTAAAGTGCATTTCTTTGTTGGTTTGTATGTCTGAAGTTTCTGTTTTGGCCTTTGGGGGCCCGGCCTTTGGGGGCCCGGGTGCCTTTTCGGGTTCCGGGGGCTTTTGGGGGCCCGGGTTGGCCCTTCGGGGTTGGAGTAGGGGACCTTACAACACTTCAAATGGAGCTTGTGTATTATAACGACCACCGAGTTTCACCCAAATCATCTTCTAAAATGTTTCAAACGGTTTCGCCCAAATAATCCCTAACCGTAATTTCTGCGTGTTCCTTTTGTTTTGGCATTCCTGCGCTGTCACATTTGAAATTCCCATGAAAAAATTTCCGCGTTAATCTCTTCATCTCTAAGGTGTTCTTGGTTACTCTATTAAGGCTTCGATAGAATATTAATTTATCGCTAAGTCTAATGGCCTGAGAAGCCATATTTAAAAAATAGAATATGAATTTATCTCTGTCACTAAAGACTATTTATCCCTCAGACCTAAAGATCAAAGAAGCCATATTGTTTCTTAATTCCCCTTCCGTGGATCAATAATTCCCCTCGATTATGCAAATTATTTTCTCAGAAATCTAGTTCCCCTCGGTGTCATTGACCCGTTAGTGGATCAATAATCCTTGAATAAATTATAACCTGTCAGCGTTAGACTCGATTAAAGATGGCAGCAGTGGTGTCGTTCAGTGCCTTCTGAGGCCTCCCTACTGGCTTTCCCCCTCTGCGGTTCCCGGGGGCCCTAAGGAATGATTGATTTGATAGTTGTTTTTTAATGTTTTTTTTTGGTTTTGTTTATATTTGGTTGCTTAGAAAAAAATATGAAAAGTTTAGCTTATGAAAAGAAAAGATGTTTTGTTGTTTTTTTGTTTGTTTGTTTAAGAGTAAAAATTTTTTTGATTTTATTTTAAAGGATAAATGAGTAGGTGGTAGTAGGGTCCTATGCTGTTGAATGGATGCGCTTATTATTGTAGCGGAATTTCCTTTCGCTAGTTGTGTGTTAATTTGTTTTTCTTTTTGTTTTTATTTTCTGTACCATTTTTCTGCTATTTGTTATTTTAATCTTTTTTCTTTTTTCGGGTTTATTTTCTTTTTACGGCTGGCCTGTCTTCGATTTGGTGTGAACCAGGAAAAGTAATTGGTAAAGTAGTAGTTTTGTTTCGCCGTTCTCTCGCTACCCCTTCGATGAATGGTTATTATTCTAGTTGTTGATTTGGAAAGATTGAAATCACTTGAGAGAGATTCGCTAAATTTTCAGGATTTACAAGGTGGTATTCTCCATAGAGATCTAGATCAGGATTTTTGTGAGGTACCCTCTAAAGCATATTATAAATGCCCTATTGAAATTAATAACGCGTTGTCAGGACCCAGTGGACTGAATTTGTTATCGTGGAATTGTCAAAGTCTAGATAGATCATTGGATTATTGAAAGGAATTATGTCTGTTTTCCAAATTAGATGTGATTGCTCTGACAGAAATGTGGTTGAGAGATCATACGACAAGTTTATTAGATATAGGTGAGTATCGACTTCATGTTCAGAATAGAGAGAAAAGGCAACATGGTGGACTGGCAGATTTATGTTAGGAATGGTCTCGATATTAAGGTGAGCAATGAAAAGCGTATAAATAAGGAAATGGTATTTGAAAGTGTGATATTAGAATTATGTAAATCGACTTACTTGACTTACTTGACTTAAGGCTCCTGCCGAGGGTTCGGCGTAGAGAACGATGAGACTAGGCGCCTCCAGGTTGACCTATCGCTTGCCAGGATCGCAGCTTCTTCCACCGGGATGTGGGCTTGGGTGAGGAAATCATCGGCTTTGTCTTTCCACCTAGTGGGTGGGCGTCCTCTGGATCACTTCCATCTGTGAGAGGTGGATTCAAAATTTAATGTGACCCGTGCTGCGATTTTACATGGAATGCAAAAGATGGGTTTCTACCACCAGACAGTATACTGGGCAAGCTATGTCGAGACAGGAGTTTGAGCGGTACTTTACAAAAAAGTCTGGCTGCTAACGAAATCAGTCCTGTGAAGTCTTTTAATTGTTCGGAGATGTTTTAGATGTGCGAAATTAATGGAAACAAGAATAGATTTTATAGTAGACCATGTCTCCGCTTCTTACAGCAGGACACTGCTGACTGACACACTTTCAATATGCTTTTCGATAAGCCTGCTTTCTTTTGGTTTTCACCAAATTGTGCTACGCATCCAAACCAGTGCCGACATCTTTACTGATCGAGATATAAGCTCATTTGTGACGCAACAATCCTTCGACAAAGAAGATTCTAGGTAAGTGATGTCTTCAACAACATCTACTCGGTTGCTTCTTATGTTGACTTCCTTTACAGTAGAACGGAACGTGGGGGGCTCAAGGAGCATAACTTTGGTTTACTGCCAGTTGATCTTCAGTCCAACTTTCGAGGCTTCTTCTGAGAGCACCTGGAGAGCTTTGGTGATCTATTCGACGGTGCTCGCAACTAGCGCTATGTCGTCGGCGAAGCCAATATCAGAGAGTAGCCGGTCTCCGAACTGAAGACCGAACTGAAGACGATTCGTCGTGCTGGTCATAACATGGTCTATGACTCAGTTAAAAAGCTCAGGAGCGGCGGCGCAAGCTTGCCGGACGCCAGTCTTCACCGTGAATGTGATACTGCGTCTTCCATTGACTTGCACGCAGCTTTCCGTATCCTCATATAGCTTTTCAAATAGTGAGCAATATTTCTTGGGTAGGCCCGCAGTTCTCAGTATCAGCCAAAGTGAACGGCAATTAACAGAATCGAAGGCAGCCTTAAAGTCCACGAATGGGATGTACGCTTTTTGGTGTAGCTCTCGTGTGTTCTCAATGAACTGGCGCACAGTGAAAATTTGCTCCGTGGTCGACCTGTCGGGCATGAATCCGGCTTGCTGGACTCTTCTCTTTCTACGCAAAAAGGAGGAACACCTGTCCAGGAGTGACATGGCGAAGAGTTTACCTGGAACGGAGAGAAGCGTGATCCCACGATAGTTGGAGCAGATTTGACGGCTGCCCTTACGTTTCCAGAGCGGCAATATGATGCCGACAGAAATTTCTTGTGGTTGTAGTGTACCGCCCGCCGTCTGGTTCTACTGAGGAATTCTTGGAGCTCCTAGAAAAGCAATTGGATGAGCTTGCTGATAATAATAAACCATTGTTCCTGTGTGGTGATTTTAATCTTGACCTAAATAGAGTGAGTGCTAATCCTAATATTCGCGAATTCTTGAATGTGATGTCTTGTTATGGTGTGTTTCCTGTGGTGAATATTTGTACTCGGGTAACTGCTAATTCTGAGTCCCTCCTTGATAATATTTTTGTGATATTAAGTGTGATTCAGTTTCGGTTGTGATTAATGATGTTTCTGGTCACTTTGGTGTTCTGCTGTGTGTGAATAATTTTTGCACACCGATGAGTAATAATTCAAAAAACATAAGGATCGATTGAGAATTGATGGAGATGTTTTGATTTGATTTAAAAATGAATTAGAAAAATGTAAGTTTCAGTTTCTTGAAGATGGTGAAATTCATGTAAATATGAAGTTTTGTTTATGGCACGGTGCAGTGAATGAAATATTGAAGTCATGTTGTAAAATGTCAAGGCAGTCAGTTCAAACCGAGACACCAGTTAAACCTTGGATTTCTAAAATACTGATGGCTGCGATAATGAAAAGGAGGTGGTTACTTAAGTATTCTAATACACCACCATATGCCGAAGAGAGGTACAGAAAATATAATAACGAATTGAATAAGCTTCTTCGAAGAGCTAAAATAGAATATTCCAGAGAAGAATTTAAAAAGTCGGAAGGAAATCCTGCGAAGACGTGGAAAACAACCAACTCGGTAATCCGCCCAACCCAGAGTTCTGTTACCCCAGTTTGTACCTCATCGCCACAGGAAGCAGCTGATCAGATGTGCAACCACTTTGGAAATATTGGAAAAAATATGGCCGGTACAGGATCCTCCTCATCTGTAGAAGAGTCTTTTGTTCAGTTTTTACCTGTGGCTAGTGATGTTTCTGCTCTTTTGCGTCCAATTAATGTTGAGGAGCTCCGACAGACAGTTTGGAGCATGAAGAGTAATGCCGCAGGTATTGATTATTTTTCCCTGAAAGTTTTGAAGCATGTATTTCCAGTTTTCCATCATTTGATGTACCTATTTGATCAGTGTATGAAATGTGGTATTTTTCCTGATTGCTTTAAGTCGGCTAAAGTTATTCCGTTATTTAAAGGTGGTGATAAGATTTCTTTCCATGATTATAGAACTATATCTCTTCTCCCAGTGTTAAGTAGAGTGTTTGAAAAGATGATAAAAGCTAGAATGGTTGAGTTTCTAGAATCGCGGAGACTTCTAAGTCCAACCGAGTTTGGATTCCGAAGAGGACTGTCGACGGATCAGGCCGTTCTGTTTTTGATGACGCTCGTAAATGATGCCCTGGATGCTGGTTGGAAAGCGGCTTCAGTTTTCCTCGATATTGTGAAGGCGTTTAATTCGGTTGATCATGGTATTCTGTTTGCAAAACTTGATAATTGTGGATTTCGTGGTGCGTTCTTAGGCCTTTTCAGGTCTTTCCTTCATAATCTTTCTTTGTATGTGAGTGTTGGAGGTGCCGTATCGGGTACAAAGAACTTTGAATATGGTGTGTCACAAGGGTCTGGGCTCGGGCCTACATTGTTTTTAATCTTCATTAATGACTTGTGCGGAGCTGTGGAGGGTTTGCCGTTTGACCTGAATTTTCCCGTTAGCGAAACCATAAAGTTAATTATTGCGCTATTTGCGGATGATGCGCATTTTACAGTGACAGCGAAGACGGAACTGCAACTCATGGAGAAGCTTATTACGGGTATGAACCAAATTGGGAAATGGACTAGAGCTAACAAACTGGGGTTAAATAACAATAAATCACAGTTTATAGTTTACAGAAGAAACCCCCAATTACTATCTGTGGATTAATGAGCTTTGACATGTTGATACTTCAATCCAGCGACTAAAGACTGTCAAGTACCTTGGTGTCCTGATAGATGAATGTTTAAGTCATAAACCCCATATAGAGTTGTTAAGTAGTAAGATTGCAAGGAATGTTGGAATTATGAGAAAGCTGAAGAATTTTTTCCCCTGTGATGTAATAAGGTCTTTGTATTTTTCTATTGTTCACCCGTACCTTTTTGTACTGTAATGTCGTTTGGTCGAGCACTTTCCCGACACATCTACTTCCGGTTCGTGCGATGCAGAACTCAGCTATAAGAGTGCTTTGTGGTGATAAAAAAAAAGGTGCATCAGTGAGAAGGAGATATGTTGAACGATATATTCTGAATTTACACGGAGTTTCTAAATTTTATTCAGCTTTGTTTTTGTTTAAATATGAGCGTGGATTATTGCCACAATGTTTCGGTCACTTGTTCGTGGCTGGATGTAATGTCCATGAATACTCAACCAGAACAGCATCCCAAATAAGATGACCTCAGGTTTCAAATCGAATATCATTCTTCTCTCTCTGTTATGTTGGACCAGGGTTTTATATTAGTTTACCAAACGTATTATTAGATTAAGAAAATATTGCTATTTTTATGAGTAGGTTACAATCTCTGTGTTTTGGCGAGTATATTATTTCTTAGAGATTTAGCGAGATGTATTTTGGTTATTTTTTTTATTGTGGTTGTGTGAGGGTGGTAGTGAGAGAACGGTGATAATTATTTACGGTTTGTTTTTTTATTTTAGGAGCTGCACTAAGTTGGAGGAGGTTGTGCCGTGCTTTTTTTTTTATTATTTATTTATTGTTTTACGTTGTTGATAGTGATGTATATATGAGGTTTTCTTTTTTAAGGGTGTATAGCCTAAACAAGTTTGCTTCTGGTGGTTGATTTATTCATTTGTTTGATTTAAATCCAGCCATTTATTAAATTATTAAAAAAAAAAACAATCATGTAATTGTTTTGTTCTGGTTATAGAACTTGGTTCCATGAGTAAAATTCTAGATGAGGGGCTTTTGGTTATCTTGGAAAGTAGTTGAGTCGGGTGAGTGAACTTCTCAGAAATGGATTCAGAGCTTCGAAAATGGCACAAGGAAAACTTTTGAAGTACCTACCTCCACCGGCCTTCCAAAGGGCACTGCCATTTGATAACTTTTGACAGTTTTGTCTTTTAGAAGTGAAACCTTCAGAAATAGATGTGGTTAGGCTACAAAAATTATTCCAGAAAAATGTATTTTAGTGATCAATTTTAGAAGTTGTTATTAACTTTCTTGATATTGCAGATATGAACAGCAAATATATTGTTCTCTTAACAAAAGTACCCAAGGATAAAATGGTATATTTTGTCAGATGTTAGTAGAATAGGTCTTTTGAATTCTACGACGCCCCCGTACAAAACAGGTTTTTTCTAGTAGTTACAGATCATCACACTCTTTGCCAAGAGGAACGACGCAATTTCAAAGTTCAATGTCTTTTTTTTTACAGATCGTCACACTCTTTGCCAAGAGGAACGACGCAATTTCAAAGTTCACTGCCTTTTTGGTGATAAGCCCAAAAAACCAGCTCTTTTAAGAGATTTGTTTTCTGGTCAGTATAATCTGGTTTGGTAGGTACAATCTGGTTAGGTGGGTATAATCACATTACCTATTCAAAGGTAACGTGCAATTTAAACTGTATCAATTATTTTATTCCAGTTTTTCTAAAAACCAGTATTGTCTATAACTTAATTTACGTTGGTTAAACTTCCGATGGTTAAGAAAGCGTAACAGGTAATTAAAGTATTAGGAATGGGATGCTATAATTAGAATGATTTTAAGTTGAAAAATTGTGACGTAAAAATAACTCAGTTATTTGCTTGTTTGTATAGGAATTCCCATGTTATTTGCTTGCGTGTATAGGAATTCCCTAGTTATTTGCTTGCGTGTATATGAATTCCAATGTTATTTGCTTGCATGTATAGGAATTCCAATGTTATTTGCTTGAATGTATATGAATTCCTATGTTATTTGCTTGCTTGTATAGGAATTCCCATGGTATTTGCTTGCATGTATAGGAATTCCAATGTGAGTTGCTTGCTCGTATAGGAATTCCCAAGTTATTTGCTTGCATGTATAGGAATTACCGTGTTATTTTCTTGCATGTATAGGAATTCACATGTTATTTGCTTCCTTGTATAGTAATTCCCATGTTATTTGCTTGCATGTATATGAATTCCCAGGTAATTTGATTGCTTGTATAGTAATTCCCATGTTATTTGCTTGAGTGTATAGGAATTCCAAAGTTATTTGCTTGCTTGTATAGGAATTCCCAAGTTATTTGCTTGCATGTATAGGAATTCCCTTGTTATTTGCTTGCATGTATAGGAATTCCCATGTTATTTGCTTGCTTGTATAGGAATTCCCATGTTATTTGCTTGCATGTATAGGAATTCCCTTCTTTACTTGATGCTCATTAAAAACGAAATTTTTGTGTTAAATAAGTAGTTTTTGTATCTTTTAAAAGATCTTTACGGGGATTGAGAGACTCAGTTGCCTAATTCCGTGTGATTTTTTTTTACTTGATGTTCATTAAATACTAATTTTTTGTGTTAAATAAGTAGTTTTTGTATATTTTAAAAGAGCTTTATGGGGATTGAGAGACTCAGTTGCCTAATTCCGTGTGATTTTTCTTTTCTTGATGGTCATTAAAAACGAAATTTTATGGTTAAATCAGGAGTTTTTTTATCTTTTAAAAGAACTTTACGGGGATTGAGAGAATCAGTTGCCTAATTCCGTGTGATTTTTAATTACTTGTTGGTCATTAAAAACGAAATTTTTGTGTTAAATAAGTAGTTTTTGTATCTTTTAAAAGAGCTTTACGGGGATTGAGAGACTCAGTTGCCTAATTCCGTGTGATTTTTCTTTACTTGATGGTCATTAAAAACGAAATTTTTGTGTTAAATAAGTAGTTTTTGTATATTTTAAATGAGCTGTGCGGGGATTGAGAGACTCAGTTGCCTAATTCCGTGTGATTTTTCTTTACTTGATGGTCATTAAAAACGAAATTTTTGTGTTAAATAAGTAGTTTTGTATCTTTTAAAAGAGCTTTACGGGGATTGAGAGACTCAGTTGCATAATTAAGTGTGATTTTTCTTTAATTGTTTGTAATTAAAAACGAAATTTTTGTGTTAAATAATTAGTTTTTGTATCTTTTAAATGTGCTTTAAGGGGTTTGAGAGACTCAGTTGCCTTATTCCGTGTGATTTTTCTTTACTTGGTAGTCATTAAAAACTACACTTTTTTGTTAAATAAGTAGTTTTAGTATCTTTTAAATGAGCTTTAAGGGGATTGAGAGACTCAGTTGCCAACTTCCGGGTGATTTTTATTTAGTGGATTGTCTTTAAAAACGAAAGTTTTGTTTTAAATAAGTAGTTTTTGAATCTTTTACAAGAGCTTTTCGGGGTTTGAGAGACTCAGTTGCCTAATTCCGTGTGTTTTTTCCTTACTTGGTAGTCATTAAAAACGAAATTTTTGTGTTAAATAAGTAGTTTTTGTATATTTTAAAAGAGCTTTAAGGGGTTTGATAGACTCAGTTGCCTTTGTCCGTGAGTTTTTTGTTTACTTGGTGGTCTTTAAAAACGAAATTTTTGTGTTAAATAAGTAGTTTTTGCATCTTTTAAAAGAGATTTAAGGGGTTTGAGAGACTCAGTTGCCTAATTCCGTGTGGTTTTTCTTTACTTTGTAGTCATTAAAAAAAAAATTTTAGTGTTAAATAAGTAGTTTTTGTATCTTTTAAAATAGCTTTAAGGGGTTTGAGAGACTCAGATGCCTGTTTCCGTGTGGTTTTTCTTTACTTGGTTGTCATTAAAAACGAAATTTTTGTGTTAAATAAGTAGTTTTTTTATCTTTTAAAATAGATTTAAGGGTTTTGAGAGACTCTGTAATGCACTAGTTTTTCAGTAAAGACACTCAATATCCTAAAAGTGTTTAATTCAAAATTTTTTAAAACTTCAAAATTTCTCAACTTTATTTATTTCTTTCTTTCTGTAAATAACTTAAAATGTCAAAATATGCTAACAGTTCTAAAAATTGCGCTCTATGATTGGTCAGAGACACGATGTGACTTTCCCACTGTAATTCTATGACCGGTTATTGACAGAGCTCTGTGATTGGTCAGAGACACGATGTGACTTTCCCACTGGTATTCTATGACTGGTTATTGACACAACCTAATCTATTGCATGTATTAAATCAGTATTTTTTACGCAGTGGAACGATAAACACATAAGTCATATCTTTAAAAAAAAAAGTGAAGATGGAACATTTTAATAAAGTGTGTTTACATAACAAGGTTATTGTAGCATTGAATGCCGACAAAGAGAAATATTTAAACTTTGAAACAAGTACAGGTGGTAGCACTATTGGAAATGTATGCATGCATTGTCATGACAGTAAGGAATTAAATTTCTTTGGAATACCGAAAAAATTCAGCTCTTATGTTGGTGGTTATGCGAGATTGAGATTTCCAGAGATGATTGCACTCAAAGAGAATGCCAACATAAAAATAATCATTGACGATAGAGGACAACTCCTTGCTACTGTTGCAGGTAACACATTACCTACTGATACATCCAATCGTCACCTTTCAGGTATTAGCATTCAACGGAAGATCAATAAAAGAAAGGCCTACTCTTCTACTAATATCGTAAACCATATCTTGTCTACGTGCCGAAACTGTTACCTGTGTAAAAATAATGTGATAATAGACAGTGAAATTGTCAGAAAAATAAAAAGGGCATTGTCAGAAAATATCACGATGGAATATAAAGATGAATCGATGAAAAACAAAGCACCAGCAAACGTTACTGCCATTGGTCAAACGGTCATTGAACCAAATAATACCAAAGACGAAAAGCATATTGAGCCTTTTGATGAGACACCAGTAAAAATTGTGTATGACTCAAAATGGAATAATGATTATTCTACTGATTACGAACTAAGAGAAGACAATAGCTATAATATCAAGAGAGAACATGGTGAACTATTTTATGGAACAGATTCAAAATGTCCAAAGTTAATTGTTGATATTAATAATGTATCATAATATATTTATTGTATTAATATTCTACATAGCATTATTTCATTAAAAATATATTTTGCATTACATTGTTATGTGTTCATTATTTTTAGAGTACGCTAGCATATCAAACGTTTAGAATGTCTAATAAAACGTCGGAGATGTAAGAAAAGGAATTTGCATACATCTATTGTCAGACACATGGGGACAAATTTTTTCTTGAATTCACCTCCTGGATAAATAAAAAAAAAAAGACATTTCATTCAAGAAATTATGACGAAACTCTAAGTAAGCTACAAACTCTGTCTTGAAGTTACCTCATGGATACACAATGCAGAAATTTAATTTAAGAAATTATCAAAAATTATAATTAAGTAACAAATTATTTCAAACATATTTTAAGACGTTTAAGCAATAACTAACTTTAAGATTAACCCGTCGATAATCTGTAGACTAGTTTTAACATTTCGTTAAATTACTTATAAATTGAAAGTAAGTAAAAATAGCTTTCTTTAATTAGCTTCCTGGACACAATACAGATATTTAATTCAAGAAATAATAATAAAATCGCAAGTAAGTAATAAAGTCCTTATTGTTTTCCCCAATTGGATACATAATACTGAAATTTCATTCAAGAAATTATGAAGGACTTCTAAATAGGTAACAAACTCATGCTACCTCATGGATACACAATACAGAAATTTAATTTAAGAAATTATCAAAAATTTTAAGTAAGTATCAAATTCTTTCTTTAAGTCACCTCCTGGGTAAATAAAAAAGACAGTTCATTAAAGAAATTATGAAAAATTGTAAGTAAGTAGCAAATTCTTTCTTGTATTCACCTGCTGAATAAACAAAAAAAGACATTTCGTTCGAGAAAGTACGACAAAATTCCAAGTAAGTAACAAACTCTTTATTGTTTTCATAACTTAGATACACGATGTAGAAATTTAATTCAAGAAATTATGAAAAAATTCTCAGTAAGTAGCAATTTCTTTCTTGTAGTCAACTCTTGGATACACAATACGGAAATTTCATTTAAGAAATTATGAAAAAAAACAATTTCTTTCTTGAAGTCAACTCTTGGATACACAATACAGAAATTTCATTCAATAAATTATGAAAATATTTGTAAGTAAGTAACAAACTCTTTTCGTTTTCACATCTTCTATATACAGTACAGATACTTCATTCAATAAATTAATAAACAAACGAAAGTAAGTAAATTTTTTTCTATCTTTTTAAAAATAAATTTTAAATTAGATAAAAGATTTAGAAATTTAATTAATTAAATTATGAAAAAAATTATAAGTAATTAACATTTTATTTCTCGTAGTCAACTCATGGATAAGCAATAAGGAAATTTCATTCAAGAAATTAATGACATAGAAAAACTATTTAGAAAATTTATTCAAGAAATTATGAAAAAATTCTCAGTAAGTAACAATTTCTTTCTTGAAGTCGTCTCTTGGATACACAATGCGGAAATTTCATTCAAGAAATTATGAAAATATTTGTAAGTAAGTAAAAAACTCTTTATTGATTTCACCTCTTGGATATACAGTACAGATACTTCATTCAAGAAATTGTGAAAAAATCGCAAGTAAGTAACTTTTTTTTTCTCTTTATCACAAACAATTTTCACTTAGCTAAATGATGTAGAAATTTAATTCAAGAAATTATTGAAAAATTCTCAGTAAGTAACAATTTCTTTCTTGAAGTCAACTCTTGGATACTCAATACTGAAATTTTATTCAAGAAATTATTAAAAAATTTTAACTAAGTATCAAATTCTTTAATTATGGGAAATTCTTGTCACGAGAACCATTACGGACGAAAAATATCCAATTACCCACGAATATGTCAGGCTAACAAACTATATTGTTTTTCACGTTTTAGATCAAATAAGTAGACAAAAATTTATTTTACAAATTTAAAATTAATATTTATCAGTATAACATTATTTATTGAATTAAAATGTTTTATAAACAAAAAAAAAAAAAAAGACATTACTATAAATAAATATCTAAAAAATAAAAATAAATAAAAAAAATTTATTTTTTTAACTATTTAGATATACGATGTAAAAATTAAATTCATGAAATTATGAAAAAAATTCTCAGTAAGTAACCATTTCTTTCTTGAAGTTAACTCTTGGATACACAATACTGAAATTTCATTCAATAAATTATTAAAATATTTGTAAGTAAGTAAAAAACTCTTTATTAATTTAACCTCTTGGATATACAGTGCAGATACTTCATTCAAGAAATTATGAAAAAATCGCAAGTAAGTAGCTTTTTTTTCTTTATCACAAACAATTTTCACTAAGCTACACGATGTGTGAAATTTAATTCAAGAAATTATGAAAAAATTTTCAGTAAGTAACAATTTCTTTATTGAAGTCAACTCTTGGATACACACAATACTGAAATTTCATTCAAGAAATTATAAAAAATATTTGTAATTAAGTAACAAGCTCTTTATTGATTTCACCTCTTGAATATACAGTACAGATACTTCATTCAAGAAACGTGATTAAACACGTTTTGAAACTACATGCTATTTGTATGCCTGTCCTTGGCACCTTTCCAAACGAACAGGGAGTCCCCACTGGTTCCTACACATTTCAAAAAAAGTGAGCAGTACGAAAACTCCACGTTTTCAACCAGACTGGTTTTTTAGGGACCAATAAGGTGAGATATGGAAATTAGACCTATCTTTTTTTGATTTTTTTTAGGGTGGTTTAGACGAAGTTACGGGGGGGGACGTGGCTTGGTGTTAATGAACCTTTAAAAAATGAAATAAAGCTATGTCGAATTTGCCTATCTCTGCGTATTGGTCCCTAAAAAACCAGTCTGGTTGTAAACGTGGAGTTTTCGTACTGCTCACTTTTGCAATGTGTAGGAACCAGTGGGGAATCCCTGTTCGTTTGGAAAGGTGCCAAGAAAGGCATACAAATAGCATGTAGTTTCAAAACGTGTTTAATCACGTTTCTTGAATGAAGTATCTGTACTGTATATTCAAGAGGTGAAATCAATAAAGACTTGTTACTTACTTACAAATATTTTTTATAATTTCTTGAATGAAATTTCCGTATTGTGTGTATCCAAGAGTTGACTTCAAGAAAGAAATTGTTACTTACTGAAAATTTTTTCATAATTTCTTGAATTAAATTTCCCACATCTTGTAGCTAAGTGAAAATTGTTTGTGATAAAGAAAAAAAGCTACTTACTTGCGATTTTTTCATAATTTCTTGAATGAAGTATCTGTACTGTATATCCAAGAGGTGAAATTAATAAAGAGTTTGTTACTTACTTACAAATATTTTCATAATTTCTTGAATGAAATTTCCGTATTGTGTATCCAAGAGTTAACTTCAAGAAAGAAATGGTTACTTACTGAGAATTTTTTTCATAATTTAATTAATTTTATTTATAAAAATTTTATATAACTGTATAAAAAAATAAAGTTTTTTAATTAAATATAATATTGTCATAATTTATTTAACGAAATTTCTTTTTTTTTTTTTTTTTTTTTGTTTATCCAACAGGTGAATTCAAGAAAGAATTTGCTACTTAGACTGAGAATTTTTCATAATTTCTTGAATTAAATTTCTAGGTCGTATATCTAACTCGTGAAAACAATAAAGAGTTTGTTACTTACTTAGAATTTTGTCATAATTTCTTGAACGAAATTTCTTTTTGTTTGTCCAGCAGGTAAATTCAAGAAAGAATTTGCTACTTAGTTACAATTTTTCATAATTTCTTGAATCAAATTTCCGTATTGCATATCCAAGAGTTGACTTCAAGAAAGAAATTGTTACTTTCTGAGAATTTTTCAATAGTTTCATGAATTAAATTTCTACATTATGTATCTACTATACCCGTTTATGTGATCATTAGAAATAAAATATTATTAGGGGCGATTTTGTCATAATTTCTTGAATGACGTATCTGTACTGTATATCCAAGAGGTGAAATCAATAAAGAGTTTGTTACTTACTTACAAATATTTTCATAATTTCTTGAATGAAATTTCCGCATTGTGTATCCAGAGACGACTTCAAGAAAGAAATTGTTACTTACTGAGAATTTTTCATAATTTCTTGAATCAAATTTCTACTTCGTGTATCTATGTCATTAAATTCTTGAATGAAATTTCCGTATTGTGTATCCATGAGTTGACTTCAAGAAAGAAATTGTTACTTACTGAGAATTTTTTCCCAATTTCTTGAATTAAATTTCTACATCGTGTAGCTAAGTGAAAATTGTTTTTGATAAAGAGAAAAAAAAGTTACTTACTTGCGTTTGTTTCATAATTTCTTGAATGAAGTATCTGTACTGTATATCGAAGAGGTGAAAACGAAAAGAGTTTGTTACTTACTTAAAAATATTTTCATAATTTCTTGAATGAAATTTCTGTATTGTGTATCCATGAGTTGACTTCAATAAAGAAATTTTTTTTTTCAATAATTTATTAAATGAAATTTCAGTATTGTGTATCCAAGAGTTGACTTCAAGAAAGAAATTGCTACTTACTGAGAATTTTTTCATAATTTCTTGAATTAAATTTCTACAACGTGTATCTAAGTCATGAAAACAATAAAGAGTTTGTTACTTACTTTGAATTTTGTCGTAATTTCTCGAACGAAATGTATTTTTTGTTTATTCAGCAGGTGAATTCAAGAAAGAATTTGCTACTTACTTACAATTTTTTCATAATTTCTTTAATGAACTGTCTTTTTTATTTACCCCGGAGGCGAATTCAAGAAAGAATTTGCTACTTACTTAAAATTTTTGATAATTTCTTAAATGAAATTTCTGTATTGTGTATCCATGAGGTAACATGAGTGTGTTACCTATTTAGAATTCCTTCATAATTTCTTGAATGAAATTTCAGTATTGTGTATCCAATAGGGGAAAACAATAAGGACTTTATTACTTACTTGCGATTTTATTATTATTTCTTGAATTAAATATCTGTATTGTGTCCAGGAAGCGAATTCAAGAAAGCTATTGTTACTTACTTACAATTTCTTCATAATTTAATGAAATGATTAAAACTATTCTGAAGAATAAAGACGGGTTAAGCTTAAAGATATTTATTGCTTAAGCGTATCAACATATTTTTGAAAGAATTTGTTACTTACTTACAATTTTTGACAATTTCTTAAATGAAATTTCTGCATTGTGTATCCATGAGGTAACTTCAAGACAGAGTTTGTAGCTTACTTAGAGTTTCGTCATAATTTCTTGAATGAAATGTCTTTTTTATTTATCCAGGAGGTGAATTCAAGAAAAATTTGTCCCCATGTGTCTGACAATAGATGTATGCAAATTCCTTTTCTTACATCTCCGACGTTTTATTAGACATTCTAAACGTTTGATATGCTAGCTTACTCTAAAAATAATGAACACATAACAATGTAATGCAAAATATATTTTTAATGAAATAATGCTATGTAGAATATTAATACAATAAATATATTATGATACATTATTAATATCAACAATTAACTTTGGACATTTTGAATCTGTTCCATAAAATAGTTCACCATGTTCTCTCTTGATATTATAGCTATTGTCTTCTCTTAGTTCGTAATCAGTAGAATAATCATTATTCCATTTTGAGTCATACACAATTTTTACTGGTGTCTCATCAAAAGGCTCAATATGCTTTTCGTCTTTGGTATTATTTGGTTCAATGACTGTTTGACCAATGTCAGTAACGTTTGCTGGTGCTTTGTTTTTCATCGATTCATCTTTATATTCCATAGTGATATTTTCTGACAATGCCCTTTTTATTTTTCTGACAATTTCACTGTCTATTATCACATTATTTTTACACAGGTAACAGTTTCGGCACGTAGACAAGATATGGTTTAGGATATTAGTAGAAGAGTAGGCCTTTCTTTTATTGATCTTCCGTTGAATGCTAATACCTGAAAGGTGACGATTGGATGTATCAGTAGGTAATGTGTTACCTGCAACAGTAGCAAGGAGTTGTCCTCTATCGTCAATGATTATTTTTATGTTGGCATTCTCTTTGAGTGCAATCATCTCTGGAAATCTCAATCTCGCATAACCACCAACATAAGAGCTGAATTTTTTCTGTATTCCAAAGAAATTTAATTCCTTACTGTCATGACAATGCATGCATACATTTCCAATAGTGCTACCACCTGTACTTGTTTCAAAGTTTAAATATTTCTCTTTGTCGGCATTCAATGCTACAATAACCTTGTTATGTAAACACACTTTATTAAAATGTTCCATCTTCACTTTTTTTAAAGATATGACTTATGTGTTTATCGTTCCACTGCGTAAAAAATACTGATTTAATACATGCAATAGATTAGGTTGTGTCAATAACCAGTCATAGAATACCAGTGGGACAGTCAAACCGTGTCTCTGACCAATCACAGAGTGCTGTCAATAACCGGTCATAGAATGCCAGTAGGACTGTCAAATCGTGTCTCTGACCAATCACAGAGCGCAATTGTTAGACCTGTAAGCATATTTTGACATTGTAAGTTATGTACAGAAAGAAAAAAATAAATAAAGTTGAGAAATTTTGAAGTTTTAAAAAAGTTTGAATTAAACACTTTTAGTATATTGAGTGTCTTTACTGAAAAACTAGTGCATTACAGAGTCTCTCAAACCCCTTAAATATCTTTTAAAAGATACAAAAACTACTTATTTAACACAAAAATTTCTTTTTTAATGACCACCAAGTAAAGAAAAACCACACTGAAACTGGCATCTGAGTCTCTCAAACCCCTTAAAGCTCTTTTAAAAGATACAAAAACTACTTATTTAACACTAAAATTTAGTTTTTAATGACTACCAAGTAAAGAAAAACCACACGGAATTAGGCATCTGAGTCTCTCAAACCCCTTAAAGCTCTTTTAAAAGATGAAAAAACTAATTATTTAACAAAAAAATTTCGTTTTTAAAGACCCCCAATTAAACACAAAACTCACGGAAACAGGCAACTGAGTCTCTCAAACCCCTTAGAGCTCTATTAAAAGATATAAAAACTACTTATTAAACACTAAAATTTAGTTTTTAATTACTACCAAGTAAGGAAAAAACACACGGAATAAGGCAACTGAGTCTCTCAAACCCCTTAAAGCTCTTTTAAAAGATAAAAAAACTACTTATTTAACACATAAAGTTCTTTTTTAAAGACAACCAAGTAAAGAAAAAACACACGGAATTTGTCAAATGTGTCTCTCAATCCCCTTAAAGCTCATTTAAAAGATACAAAAACTCCTTATTTAACACAAAAATTTCGTTTTTAATGACTACCAAGTAAGCAAAAATCACACGGAATAAGGCAACTGAGTCTCTCAAACCCCTTAAAGCTCTTTTAAAATATAAAAAAACTACTTATTTAACACAAAAATTTCTTTTTTAATTACCATCAAGTAAAGAAAAATCACACGGAATTATGAAAGTGACTCTCTCAATCCCCGTAAAGCTCTTTTAAATGATAAAAAACAACTTATTTAAAACAACAATTTCGTATTTAATGACAAACACGTAAAGAAAAATCACACGGAATTAGGCTACTGAGTCTCTCAATCCCCGCAAAGATCATTTAAAAGATACAAAAACTACTTATTTAACACAAAAATTTCGTTTTTATTGACCATCAAGTAAAGAAAAATCACACGGAATTAGGCAACTGAGTCTCTCAATCCCCGTAAAGCTCTTTTAAAAGATAAAAAAACTAATTATTTAACACAAAAATTTCGTTTTTAATGACTACCAAGTAAAGAAAAATCACACGGAATTAGGCAACTGAGTCTCTCAATCCCCCTAAAGATCTTTTAAAAGATATAAAAACTACTTATTTAACAAGAAATTTTCGATTTTCATGACCATCAAGTAAATAAAAATCACACGGAATTAGGAAACTGAGTCTCTCAATCCCCATAAATCTCATTTAAAAGATACAAAAAATCATAAATAAACACTAAAAGTTCTTTTTTAATTACCATAATTTAACTAAAAATCACACGGAATTAGGCAACTGAGTCTCTCAATCCCCGTAAAGCTCTTTTAAAAGATACAAAAACTACTTATTTAACACAAAAATTTCGTTTTTAATGAGCATCAAGTAAAGAAGGGAATTCCTATACATGCAAGCACATAACAAGGGAATTCCTATACAAGCAAGCAAATAACCAGGGAATTCCTATACAGTCAAGCAAATAACACGGTAATTCCTATACATGCCAGCAAATAACATGGGAATTCCTATACACGCAAGCAAATAACATGGGAATTCCTATACACGCAAGCACATAACCAGGGAATTCCTATACATGCAAGCAAATAACATGGGAATTCCTATACATGCACGCAAATAACATGGGAATTCCTATACACGCAATCAAATAACCTGGGAATTCCTATACTTGCAAGCAAATAACAAGGGAATTCCTATACATGCAATCAAATATCTTGGGAATTCCTATACATGGAAGCAAATAACATGGGAATTCCTAAACATGAAAGCAATTAACATGGGAATTCCTATACAAGCAATCAAATAACATAGGAATTCATATACATGCAAGCAAATAACATGTGAATTCCTATACATGCAAGCAAATAAAATTGGAATTCCTATACATGCAAGCAAATAACAAGGGAATTCCTATACATGCAAGCAAATAACATGGGAATTCCTATACACGCAAGCAAATAACTGAGTTATTTTTACGTCACAATTTTTCAACTTAAAATCATTCTAATTATAGCATCCCAGTCCTAATACTTTAATTAGCTGTTACGCTTTCTTAACCATCGGATGTTTAACCAACGAAAATTAAGTTATAGACATTACTGGTTTTTAGAAAAACTGGAATAAAATAATTGATACAGTTTAAATTGCACGCTACCTTTGAATAGGTAATGTGATTATACCCACCTAACCAGATTGTACCTACCAAACCAGATTATACTTACCAGAAAACAAATCTCTTAAAAGTGCTGGTTTTTTGGGCTTATCACCAAAAATGCAGTGAACTTTGAAATTGTGTCGTTCCTCTTGGCAAATAGGGTGATGATCTGTAAAAAAAAAAAAGACATTGAAATTTTAAATTGAGTCTTTCATAATGGCAAATATTGGGTCGACACTTAACTAATAGAAAAAACCTGTTTGTACGGGGGCCTTGTAGAATTCAATAGACCTATTCTACTGATGTTTGTCTAACTAACTAGCTGAAAGATCAACATACCCCTTGATTTGCCATTGAACACTCTTTCAAGCATAACAATGGCTACTGTTGCAATTGCGTACCAAACACCCACCCCCCTCCTCTAAGGCTCGGACATGGCCTTAAGGTAATGAACCTTTTTCGAGCCATGCTCTAGTCTACCCACAACTATCTTATTGACATTCTAAAAACCTAAGCATTCGTCTTAGGTTTCTTTATGATATAAAGGGATTTTTATGATATTCAGGCTTTTTGCAATTATTTATCAGTTTTGCCTTGTTTTGGAATTTAATCACCTTCTTTTGTAAAACTCCAGCAGTTCCAAAGGCTATCTGTCTGTAATTCTAGCCAGCAGTTTGCAGCCATTGGTTCACACAACTGTAATTTTACACTAAAACAGGTGTTCTTACATTTTTCATCACATTCATCCAGTTTTTGATGCAAGTTCTTGCATCATGACGGTCCATGGCTTAATCTACATATTACTTGAAATATTGGCCAGCCAGACGACGAGCTAATAACTGAGACTGGAAATGTTTTGTTACGAGTTTTACAAAGAAGCTATCGATCAGATAAAGAAAATGTTCAGTTTTGGTTATGATGTCTATGAGGTGATCATTAAACCTACCACACTTGCCCCATATTTAAGATAAAACTCGGCTCTCGGCCTCGAGTAGGGCCATTGACAAAGAGTGATGGCAATATTCAGAGAGTGTCAGCGACTATGCAACAGTGACAGCCACATATTACTGGAAATTGGATTTGAGTTTGAGGACTACTGGAATAGCCAACGGTTTCCAAACTTAGCAAGTTTTGTAAAAAAAAACCTTCTCCTTGACATTTTTGAACGTAGCTTCAGAAAGACTTTTCTGCCTACTCAAGAAAGTTAAGACAGACGCAAAAATATATTTTTCTAAACCTAGCGTGGGGGGGGGGGCATTTTTTGAGATTTTCAATGCAAGTAAGCTGCAAGAAAAAGCGCTTTTTAATGAAAATACCGAAAAAAGGTATTTTTTGAAATCTAGGGCAATGAAAATCTCCAATAGACGCTGCTGGGAGGAATTGTTTGGCAAAAGTAACTCTGGCTTCCACGATTCAGGCGAAATTTATAATTAAACAAGTTGAAGTTACCGCAGACACACTGACGGTTGATCAGCCCCTCGGAAAGAGTAAAAAAGGACTTTCTGAGCCAGCACTATTGAGTTACAGTTTGATCACAGTTGTGTCCATATAAAAAGCCATGTGATAAAAACAGGATAGCCGCGTTCGTTTTTGCCGTTTATCTGTCTTGCGTATCTCCTTTCTTATTCATTTCTCATAGCAAAACGTTTAAGCCTTTCATTTTCATCATTTTCAGTCTGTCGTTTCCCTGTCTTGATTTTACCAGAATAGCAAATAGCAAAAACATGATGAAACTCCGTTTTGCCTCCTGTCATATTTTTTAGAATGCGATTTCGCTGCTTTTCACACGACAACTCGTTCGATACGAAAAGCCCTGGTCTAAATAGTGTTGGTATTTTGCCTTTATCCGTATTCCTCGTGCCGTATCGACTTGCCCTGAGTGACCAAGTGTCATTTAAATTAACGTAACCTCAAAGCTATAATACCTTAGTTAATCAAACCTAAATTAATCTACTCACTAGAAACAGCTGAATAAAGTGCAATGATAGTTGAGGGACTCCGTCGAAAACTAGCACTACTTTTTTTCACTCAAAAACGACATAAAAATTTACTTTTCGGTTATAAATCACACTTTTTTCGTGGCACAGTAAACCGCCTGTTGCATAACTCTGAAACTACCCTTAAAGCTGCGTCACTATGCGGTGACTTGTTTGCAATCTTACTTCATGTGCATAAGTAATAAGGGCCACGCAGAATCTAGTACTCCCGAGTTGGAAAATTTTCAGTGAATGAATAAAGTGTGTGTTTGTTTTTATTTTATTAACTCTTTTACATACACAGATCAAAGCAAGTATCTCATTTTCAAAATAATTCCCAAGTTTGACGTCAAATCAAATTGAATCACACAACAAAAATAATAAAGATGATTCTCGAGAAATAAATATGGATACATTTCCACCGTTGTCAAACTTCAAAAAAGTAGTTTCTCAAGGAAATAAGAAACCTATTTTCTTGTTTCCTCTCAGTAGCTTATGCATTTTCATTATCTATTTCAAGGGGCGGTGCTGAATTTGAAACATCTAGAAAGATGAATATTACACTAGAAAATTTCTCTCGTTAAAATGAACTAAGATCAATACTTTACGTTTCCCGCGCGACGAGAAAAAAAAAATAATCAAGTCGTCTCTAAGAATTCGTTTCGACTTATTGACTTGAACTCTAAGAAACTCTGCATACAGATCAATGAAGGGGGTTCCTTCTTCTAACGGATTACCAATGGAAAGAAAAAAGTTTGCCTAATCACCTCTCTTATTATGCAGTGTGCAGATAGATCGACTTTTATGGATTAGGACTTTTAATAGACTTTATGGATTAGGACTTTATGGATTAGGACTTTTAATAACGACGTAAATTAGCTGGCGGTTTTTACTTGAAAGTTTTTTATTAGAACAGTTTTAAGAAGGCTCCCTAAATATAGTTTGTTTCTTTATCAGTGGTTGAAGGAGGAAATTATAATTCCCTCTCTGTATAATGTTTTCTTAACTGGAGGAGGGGGTTCGAAGCTCCATTTGGACATATTTAGGTAGGTATATTAAAGCGTGAACACATACGCGGGTATATTTCAGAAGGGATGAGGCGTCCAGTAATAAAAAAAAAATTGATAGTTTGAACAAAAACTGCCCAGAAATTTAGGGAAATCTACATAGGGGTGAGGACCGGCCCATGAGGCCCATCCCACTGCGGAAATCTGTTGCAGCGCATGAACTGTTGCACTTCAAGGGATAGTTCATATTCAATTTATTTAAGGACTTGATCTATCTGTAATAATTTTGAAGAACTTTGCTAGGAGGTTTTGATCGAAGGTGCTAATCGAAAGAGAAAATCTCCGACTACGAGAGAATCCGGGCGATAAAACATAAAAAATCACCCTGAATAGTATAGGAGTAGTTAAAAAGCTATGACTGCCAAAGGATTGACTATACACATTTCTTTTTCTTTTTCATGCAGTATGTTAATATTAAGTCGAACGCATCTGAAATCTGCTTTGAGCAGGAGGAAGATCAGAAGTGCCAGAAAATATTTTTCCTGGTTTATTTCTCTGAGAAACATTTAAGATACATTCAAGTAGAGATACAATTAAGTAGGTATATTACAGCATAAACACGCACACGGTTCTATTTCGGGAGGGGGGGGGGTCCAATAATAAAAAAAACTATTTGATAATTTGAACAAAAACTGCCAAGAAATCCAGGAAAATGTACGATTTAGGGATGAGAACCGGGCCCTGAGGCCCCTCCCACTGCACAAGTCTTACAGCGCATGAACTATTTCTTCAAAAATAAGAGATAGTTCATCTTCGATATATTTAGGAGCTTGACCTATCTGTAATAATTGTAAAGGGTTTTGGTAGGAATATTTATATGGATCATTTCGATGAACTTAATCTTAAGGAGTACAGCAAAGGCAATAGTAGAACACGGAATCAAATGGGGAAGTAAAACTTTCCTAGACTTATAGTATGCGGATGATTTAAGCATCCCAGATGAAAGTGTGAGCAAAATAAATGAACTTTTAAAGGTTTTGCGAGTTCAGGATGTTGGAATAGGTTAGGTTAGGTAAGAAGACAAAGTCGCTAAGGCTAGGAATAAGTAAAGATGGAAAGATGACGTTGGGTAACGAAAAGATCGCTCAAGTGGACAGCTTTACTTACCTTAGTAATATTATTAGTAAAAACGGTGGGTACAGTGAAGATGTTAAATGTGGAATAACCCAGGGTGTTTTTACACAGTTTAAAAAGTTCGAAAGAATAGTAAGATAAGTCTACGAACCAAGACTAGAATATTGGAAACTTCAGTGATGACCGTGGTGAAGCATGGTTATGAAGCGTGGGCGCTCCGAAAAAAACGGAGGAGGATTTGCTAGATGTTTTCCTGAGAAATAGATTTCAGATTGTTTTGGGCACCCGACTGACCGACCGTATCTCAAACAGTAATCAGCACGAAAAATTTGGTTCAATCCCACTTTCTAGGGCTATTAAGAGAAAAAGGATAAAATTGCTGAGACACTTTCTGCGGATGAAGGATGACAGATTGCCAAAGATTGTGCTTGTTGGCAGGTTTATTTTTTTTTACAGCTGAAAAAGTTTGGAAGAATAGAAAGATAAGTCTGCGAACCAAGATTAGAATATTGGAAGCTACAGTGATGACAGTGGTCAAATATGGTTCTGAAGCATGGGCGCTCCGAAAAACGGAGGAAGATTTGCTGCATGTTTTCCAGAGAAATTCCCTACGGATTGTTTTGAGTATCCGACTGACTGACCGTATTTGGAACAGTAGGCTGTGCGAAAAATGTGGGTTCATCCCGCTTTCTAGGTCTATAATGAGAGAAAAGGCTGAGATGGCTTGGACACGTTCTGTGGATTAAAGATGACACATTGCCAAAAATTGCCCTTTTGGCCCAGCATCTAGTGCTAAACAGAAAGCAGGTCGTCCTCCGTTGGGGTGGGAGTATGTCGCAGTGAAAGATTTAGGGGACATGGGAACCTCCTGGGAGGGTGTAAAAGGTGACAATATTTTTCATTTGTATAAAATATGCCTAGAAGCTGACCTAAAAATATACCAAGTTAATAGCCTCTTAGGTATCCCTAAAGTGAATACATGTAAAATTTTGAATAATAAAGTTTTAATATTACGAGAGGGCATCAGGATTTTTGGAATAGGGCATAGCCCAAAATTGGTTGGGAACCTCTGATCTATAGTCTGAATTCCACAGTCTGGAAAGCAAGTTTCGGGTTTTAGATTCTCGGTTTTGCCGGTTGGTGGGTCTTGAATTGCAGGTTTGTAAACTTTGCTATTCCACTTACAGAATTTAAGAGGGAGAAAACGGGTATAATTTTAAATAAGACAATGGAACAAAATTATACCCGTTTTTTCTCTCTTAAATTCTGAAAATGGAAAACCAGTGTGGTCTAAGAAATCATTTGCTATTCCACAGTTTCTAATTCGAAAATTCACTTTATATAAGCTTTTTTGTTTCACTGATAATTCGGAGTCTTGCTTCAAGAATCTGGGATGTCACTGGGATAAGCATCTAGTGTCGTATAAAGCAGCTGAAACTGGCTAGCTTATAAAAGGACAAGAGCATCTTTCAGTGCTTCCATTCCACTAATGTGGGACTAAAGTATTTAAGTGCGAAAAAAAGAGTAGAATTATAGTAGGACACAATCCGAAAGTAAGTTTATTACCGTGCTTACTATTAGGTTTATTAGGTTACTTAGATAACTTTATTTAACAAACAAATTACATGAATAAATTATTTTCTAAACTGGCCGACGGGGAGCAGGGCTCGAAACTGGCCGACGGGGAGCAGGGCTATTGGATTGGATATTACTATTGGAACAGCAATGTTAACAAAATTGATTCTTACGCTATATTACCAGTGTTTCCACTTCAAATTTTTTCAATCTCTAAAAGGATGATGGAAAATCCCTAGAAATCCCTATTTCCCATATCAAAATCTCTAAAAGTTTCCCCATTTTCTGAATTCTATCCAAGTTATAAGTAAAGCCTTATTAGGCTGACCTTTAATAGCTTTTGTTCAAGACGACCTATTTTACAACTCAAGACCTTTTACTTATACCAAAATATCTTCTTTTGACGTTCAAAACAATGCTTTTTATTTATTGACTAATTGGGTTCGGTTTTGATTTATAGATTCTGTTTCCAGATCTCAGATTCTGGACCATCTGAATATATTTTATTTATTTATTTTTTTTCCCATTATTTTTTCCTTCTCTATTACTACTTTTGCAACACCCTCGTTTTTATTTGAATTGCTACGAAGGATTGGCATGAATGATATCCAACCGTTCGTTTTTTCACGCAATATTTTTGTTTTGACTTTCTTTTATGTTGAGTTGTTAATTTGAAGCAGTGTAGTAGCAAAAATGAATCACTTAAAGCTTGATTTAAGGACAGCGCCTGCATTTTGATCTTTTAAGATATTCGATTTTAAGTAGTGTAGACTACTACTTGCCTCTCAATTTTCCAGATAATTCCGAATGTAGATGCACTTCAAACTGTATTTAGAAAAATGTAATTAGAATTACCAAATAATAAGATTTAAGAAAAAACATCAAATACTAAGATTAATGCCCCGAGTTATCGTTGTCGTCGCCATCCCCATCGTCTTTCCAAATGCCTAAAAAAGTGACGCATTTGGACGCAGTCACATCGAATTTCACGGACTTCATTTTTTTCTTTAAACTTTCGGTGAACGTAGGGGGGGCCTTTACGCTTCATCCCATACTTGACAGAAATCGTTGTAGCCAAAGTTACGTTTTTGAGACCATTCCTCTATTCTTTTACTGTTTTCAGAACGCTGAAAAGTCCTTCCACAAAATTTGAGCAGGGAAATTCAAAAATAAACCGAATGACATAAAGAACGCTAGTGAACTTTAGCACTCCACTTGGCGTCTTGATGGACGCCACCCAGTTCCAAAAATCAATAGGGTTCCGCCACTGAGCAAACTGTCGTTTGAACTAAGCAGCATCAATGCCCACTACTCTTTTTCAACCAGCCCAAAATCCCACGAGGGGTGCCCGAACTTATGGCAAAAATACCACAATAATAGAATATCACCATCTGATGCAACTTTTGGGTCTACAGTCTATACAAAGTTGAAATGTAGTGATCAAATGGAAATCAGTCGATTAGCTGGGACACAGCTTCAATATAAAATTTCTGGGCAATCTCCTTGATGCTCTTCATTTCTCCGTGAACTTTGTATCTTTTCCTTGTAAGGAAAACAGACAAGCGGTCGCTCCTAGTCCCAAGTAGTCCTTACGAGGTGGGTAGGAAGAACTCTTCTCTTTTAAGGTTCACAGACTGAACAAGCTCAATTTTGTACTGTGACAAATATAGTCTTTTACCGTGAAATTGTGACAAAGGCTCTTCGCAACTTCTAGCACTTCTTTTTTAAGCAAGTAAGATGGTAAATGTGCATAGGTGCTTCTATTTGTATTTGTCCATCACGTCGGTCCTTCCACGTTGGTTATTTTGTTTCAAATTTCGCGGGTCTACCCAAATCTGACAAAAACAAGAACGTTTGTCAATGACTTTTGCCGAAATACCGGCGTTGTATCCAAAATTCCTTTTTCCGTAACAAAAATCCATAGGCTCGACAAGGAAAAAAGGGGAAAATCCAAATTTAAAGTAGAAATAAAGTATTAAATTAGGTCTAAAAATATTAGAGGAGAAACATTCAAAATAAAGTAGTCTACTCTAAAATATAGTAGAAATGGAAGCACTGGCATCTTTAGTGATAGCATTGCTGAGTGTGGCGTTCTACATATTCATTTTTAAATTATCTAGGGATAGGCAGTTGAGGACGAAATGTATGCTGATGAGCTATCAACCTTTTGCACAAGTCCTGAATTATTCTATAAAAGAGTAACATGATTTTAGAGGGTTTTATAAAATTCATCTGGTAGTGTCCAAGGAATTCTACACGGTATTTTTCAGGACTTCAGGCCTCAAAGCTTAAACTTAAACTCTTCACCTGTTCCATTGCCGCATTTTTTCCTTCTGCGTCATTCTTAATTCTTAGAAATGTATTTTGTCTTTTTTTGGTCCTTTATTCACTGAATGACCTGTACATTCAGATTAGTCTTTGATTGAATGCAAAAAGGTTTCTTTTTGGGATTTGCTAGTGCCGAGTTTCACTTTACTTGTACTGAATTTTTACTTTAATGCTTATATCCGATGAAGTTCAAACGCTCTGTTTCTCCCAGTTTGCCTATGGTAATTCAAAAGATAGCGTATCACACAACATAAATTTTGCAGGAGAGTAAAAAAAAAACTGGCAAAAAAAATATTTAAGGTTTTTTATTGTTAGTAACGAACAAATTTTGGAATCTTTGAATTTTTTGAACCCGGAACAGACCGGAAGATTTTTGTCCGGCCTTAGATAACAATAAAAATACAGTTTTGAGATCAAAGACCCCAACTGTTTTTGCATCTGAGAAAAGGATATAACACATTTCGGCAAAAATGCAAACCTCTATATTATCTTTTTAATATATCTTTAAAAAAAAAAAAAAAAAAAAATATATATTATCTTTTTAATATTTTTATTCATTATAACAAATTCATTGCACACTGTTATTTTTTTATTTATGTTCTATAATGAAAAATATTTTATACTGCCCCCTCCTCAATACTTCTCTCTTCATGCTCATTTTTAAGAACTTTAAAAAAGGTTCTTATTCTAACTACACAGCCCTTGTATTTCAAGAATCGTTCTTAAAGAATTGAGACAAAAGGTCGAACCTAGCGTAAGGAGTGGGGTATTGAGGAGGGGTCAGACCCTCTCATATATGGAATAATTTTTGTCCGTTTTAAGTTTTATTATTGCTCTTTACTTTCAGCAGAAAAAACATGTTTTTTTTTATTTAATATATTAAAGCGAATGCTTTTTATGCTGAACAAATTAAACCATAAATAGTATATTATAATTTAACGTACCTATTACAATATGAAAGATAATATTGTAACAATAACAAAATATAAAATTACTCATGTAATGTGATAATATTAATGTCAGATATACATCAAAATAGAACATAATAAAAAAAATAACAGTGTGCAATAAATTTGTTATAATTAATAAAAATATTATAAAGACAATCAAAAGGTTTGCACTTTTGCCAAAATGCTTTATATCCTTTTCTCAAATGCAAACTTGCTTTTTTAAATTTTAATTTCTGATTGTTTTTTAAATAATTCCAGGAAATCTGCCCCCTTCGTGGAAAATCCCTCCCACGAAAAAATCGTCCATAGAAAGTTCCTCCCACGTAGAATTCTTCTGCCGTGAAATTACCCCCCGACAATTTCATCCTCGCCGCGAATTCCTCCAGAAAATTTCTTGCATACGATCCCGCCTAAAAAATACTCCCTAGTATACTTTAATTTGAAGAACGACTTGTTTTTATTTAATTTCTGATCCTTTTTAAGGTAGGCCTAATTGGAGAATCCTCCCTGTGTGGAGAATTTTTCCCGGACCCCTCCCTCCCTCAGTGCAAAGTTTCTCCCGCAGAAAATTTTCCCACGGGGAATTTCTCCTGGTGATCATTCCCTCCATGGAGAATTTTTCCCGCGGGAAATCCAATCCCCATGTAAAAATCTCGCAGAGAATTCCAATTCCGCCAAAAATTTTCCCGGGGCAATTTCTCTAAAGCATCTCAACATGTAAAATCGGGTCGCCGACGAGAAATTAAGACAAATAAAACGAATTTCGTATGCGAATTGTGGCAATTTCCCTCCATGCAAAAATTTCCCCTGGAAAGTTCACCCCCGGAAACTTCCGTCTCAATGGGAAATTCTCCCCGTTGAAAATCCAGCCCCAGAAAATCCCCCCTTTAAAAATGTCCGTATACTTCCCTATAACAAATAGTGGAGAAATAGGGCGTTGCGGGGGGGGGGGGCTAGTTGCCCTCCAATTATTTCGGTCACTAAAAAGGGCACTAGAACTTTTAATTTCCGTTTGAATGGACCCTATCGTGATTTTCTAGGACCATGAGCTCGGTACGATCACCCCTGAAAAAAAAAAACAACAACAAAAAAAAAACACATCCGTGATTTTTCTTCTGGCAAAAATGCAAAATTCTACAGCTTGGAACCTCTACAACAGGGTTCTCCGATCCACTGAATCTGATGGTATGATTTTCATTAAGATTCTTTGACTCTTAGGGGGCTTATCCCCCGTTTTTGAAAATCAGGCAAATTATCTCAGGCTCGTAGTCTTTAATAGGTGACATTAGCCTTAATGAATATTATATATTTGGAATTAGCTTAATCAGTTGATTCTTTTGATATATTTACAGATATCCAAATACTGTTTTTTAGAGTTTCGGTTACTATTGAGCCGCGTCGCTCCTTCGCTACCACGAACTGTTTGATATATCACAACAGGGTGATAAATTTGAAATTAATGAATTTTACATGTTTGAAATAAGTATAAGAATACGTTCTTTTCATTTGGGCTAGGTGGGATTTAATTTGACCAAATTTGGGCTGTATACAACACCGGACCCCCCCCCCTGAAATCTTGTCTTACGCGTGAAAACATAGCAAAAACGCATACAAACATAATTTCGATGTGCTTCTCAACGTTTTGTACCCACTTCTCCTAAAAAATACCCTCCCCGTGAACAAATATCCTGGATACGCCCTTGGTTGTATAGATCAATTCCTGAAAGTTTCATTCACTTAGCTTAAGAAGATTCCGAGATTTTGTCATGCACCGTGTTTATGGATTAAAAACCTAGGTATTGTCAAATGATAAGTTCTATGACTGGTTTTATCATCTTGTTTTGGCATATGGCATGTTTTTGGCCCTTGTTTGGCTATGTTTTTTTTTCTTGTTTCACTGCTTTAGAGAGTCGGTTACTACTGACAAGGGTAGCAGTAGGATTATAATATCGAGGACATCAAAAGAAAGACATTTTCTACCCCTTGGACCCATCTTAGGGATATTCTTACCTAGGGCTATTCTTGCCTGGAAACAACGATTTTTATTATTATTTTCTTTTGGCTGTTTTAAAATTGTGAAGATTTAGGGCAATACTGCATTTCGCCAGTGTTATCAGTTTAAACCGTCAAAGTAAATAAACATAATTAACTACCTAAATTTGGCAATATGGTACTTACATGATGTAGCAACCACACCCAAGAAGTGAGGTCAATCATACGTAATGAAATATACCTAAATATGATCAAAATATAATATTTTAGTAACAAAATTGTGGAAACTACAACAGAGAATTATGAAAAGCTGTTCGCCCAAAACGCATTATATTAAATACCTAACCAACTCTATATATTAAATATTTAATTAAAGTATAGTTGTTTATCTCACTGAAACTAAGCTAACTATCTCCGAATACAGACAGAGACACCGGTTTTACTCAGATCAAAAACAACAATATGATCACTTTAACACGCAAGTACCAACAACACTTTTGACCTGTAAAAATTCAAACATCAAGAGTCTGTTGATTCTTAAATACAACTAAACCTTCAATGGAAACTTACAACTTCTTAACCTGTTTGATGTCATCCCCCCCCCTAATGCGCAAATATATAGCCTCAATTGGTTTCTAAGCTATTATATTTTCGTCCTATTTTATTTTATTTCATTAGCATTAATCAAACTTGACTTCTTTCGTATGTACCATATAATGCATAAGTACCAATCTTTTTCATCAATAACTAGATTCCCGATTTTTCCTAATTTCTGAAAACATATTTGGTTGTGTCAGGTGCCACTTAACCAGCTCAAGCAATCAGAAGCAAGTTTCACTGACCTTAGAACTTTAAGGGTGATTGTTGAATAAAAGCCTTTGCATTAACAGACCTGCTTCCTTCTCCATAACATAGGTGGAGAAGTTACGGCTTCGTATCTTTCATCATGCCATTGATATGCTGCTTAGGACCCAGGATTAGGTCACTTCAGTCCTGGTAATTTGACCTTAAACTTAAAAGTAGGTTGTTCTTTTACACGTTCGTTTTCAGACATTATTTTGCTTCCTATATGACCTGGGATAACCTATTTAATTAATAGATTACTTTAAATCATTCTTGTTTGATTGGTCTGTCTTAATCCATCATGGTTTAGTCTTTGCCGTTTTTGTCTGCGGTTATAACATTGCATTTACATATTATGAATAATGTATCCTTTTTTTGTGGGGGGAGAGGAATATTTACTTTCTTGTCACTAAACCCTTTTCACTAATGGAAAATGCTTGAGAGTTTTTTTATTTTTTTATTTGAAGAAATCCAAGAAGAGTATTTCAAATACAACTTGGAACACGTGAGGATTATAAAATTGGTTCGAAGAATGCATTAAGCAAAACGATAATGGTTTGCTGAGGCAAGAAAGAAAACAAAGGAAAATAGAATCGAACGACGCACATGAATATAATTACATAACTAGGCTATCCATATATCCTCATACTTTTACATAATAACTCTATCATGGTTGCAGCGGTAGCTGCAATCTAGTAAAAGACGAACCACGGATAATAGTAACCAAAAATCAAAAACGCGTTAAAAAAAATTAACAAGTGAGAAAAAATTGCCATGTCTAGCTGATTCAGGAATTGTAACTAATATCTAAATTAGTCTTTATAGTAAAATGTTATTTTGATTGTAAGATAAAGTCAAATGTCATTAGCAATAGAAACCTATTCGCATTGCTTACAGAAGTATGGATTCCTCTCTAAGAAAATTGAATCGTTCCTAATTTTGAGTTAAAATATCTTTGCTTTTTCATCAGAACTTTACAGAGGGGAGGGGGTGCAGTTTTACTATCCTTTAACAAATTTGTGCAAGGTCACCTCTAAATATGTTCTTTGGTACAACATTTAGTATTTTCCACGGATGCCGTTTTACAGGGAAGACAGTCTTTTGGTTTTTAAGATACAGTTGCAAAAACTTTGAAAATTGAAATTTCCAGATAAGAGGTAATAGAGAAAGGGCTATTTTTCCTGTTACATGCATTTCTGAAAGTAGAAAAGCGTAACTAATACTTCTAAAACGTTTTGGCGTAATTAAATGAGTTTTTTTTTTCTCCGCCCAAAATACAGCTGCTCGAACATATGTTACACCTGTAAAATAAAGGTGTCCTTCGCCACTTCTGACTTTACGGATTGTCTCTTAGTAAATTCGCTTTTGTATTAGGCTACTAGCAACCGTTTACGCTCCACTTTAGCTTGCGTACACCTAAAGACGCAAAGCCTGGTCCACACACAAGCTTGGAAGCATTGGAGGTAGGGTTGGAGGTGCAGAACGTCTTAAGTGGCCTCTACACTGTGTATGAAAATTTCTATGCTTAGTCGTTAAGCCATGGTATATTAAGTTTAACCTTCCCCTCTTAACAAGTCCTTCCACTCATGGCTGACTTAAAAATCCATAAAACTATCATACTTATCGTCTAAGGTCATCAGAGTAATATAATATTTTATATAACATAAGCATATATATATATATATATATATATATATATATATATATATATATATATATATATATATATATATATATATATATATATATATATATATATATATATATATATATATATATATATATATATATATATATATATATAAAAATTATTATATAATATATATATAAATTATTATATAATATATATATATTATTATATAATAATATAATATAATAATATAATATAATATAGTAATATAATATAAGCAAACTATTGGAAAACTAAAACGTGGAGTGTTGATGGAGATTCAAACTCTGATCAAGCGTGAAAGGCTTTCTAGGAAAAGTTTATAAATTTTTGGCTAAAATTTATTAATTACTCATCCAGCAAGTACATATTGTTGCTCTTGTGTTGAACTTTTTCGTAACGTAACATAAACTTACGAAGTTTTGAGTAGAGCTTGAATCTATTTAGCACTGCCTATGTTACCGACAAATTTGCTCCATAAGATTGCATAACGTGACATAAATTGTTAAGTTTTGCTAGTGTGAAAGAACCATTAAATACTACTACTTCTAACATTTAGACCCTTGATCACGAATGTCCTAATTAGCAATAAAGAGTCCTGTCCCTATAAGTTTTCATTTAAATCGTCATAGTTTTTTATAGATAATGCTGTCTTTTGAGAAAGAGAGCTTTCATTGACACCTGTCGTTTGGACCAAAGACCCCTCCTCTCTTATCCCTGCCCTGTCTGTTATAATTGTCGAGGAAGGCTTTTCTCGCCGTTTCTGTCATTTAAATGAAATAGATTTGTGTTTCTTCGTTCTCCGAGAGACTTGATTACACATTACGGAGATCAGAGAGAAAAGTCGATACTTCGGAAGATGGAGGGCGGGGCTCCTCTCCTTTGTTCCACCAATTGCGTGGACTCTAGGAATTAATTGAGTATTATCATTGGCCCTACTCTGGAAAAGTAGTTTTCTACATGATAAATATTCCCGCTGGCTATAGTCTAAATTGGAACAGTGCTTCGCTTCCCAAGTTTTTGCATCCCCTGGAAATTCGTAGAAAAGCTCGTAAATTCGATTTCTCCATTTTTAACTACTGACAGTTATTGTCAAAATAGCCCTTAGGCCCCTGGCGAGTTTTGTATCAAAAGGATATCCAGGAAATTAAGCGATTCCTTATTAAATGAACCTTACTCCCCAAAAATAACAGATACGTTCCATTGTTGAACCAATTGAAATGAAATATACAATTTCAATGAAAACAGTGTTTGAAGATACTCTCAACTGCTTATCAAGGGGTTACATGCTCGGTTATGTTGTAGGCTATACATTGGGGTCAAGGAGGAAGCATTAGGGTCGTGGGTGCAAGAGTGAATGGAATATTGGAGGCTCAGGGTCATGTAGACGTGTTGAACGTATATAGCATCAAATTATTGTCCGTATCAAATATTTTTTTCCAGGAAAAAAATTGTGGTACTTATGTATTAAACGTACTCTTTTATATACTGCTAAAGAAGTCAAGTTTGGTTAATGCTAATGAAATGAAATAAAATAGGATGAATATATAATAGTTTAGAAACAAATTTGGGCTATATATTTGCACATCAGGGATTGGTGGGTGGGTGGTAAAGCATACCATATATCAAGTACGTAACCTAATCTAACCTAGGTACCTTCCCCCCCCAAACCCCAAAAACAATAGTTTAAATATCGTAATCACAATGAAAACTACGCTTTGCATTGCATTACTCTATGGCGGTCTATTGTCTGGATAGGTCCGTCTGGTGGGTTTTTCGAGACTGGTTTCGTGACTGGATATAAAAGAGTATGTTTAATACATAAGTACCCAAATTGTTAATATTAACGTTATGTAGAAATATTAATTAATAAACAACAAAATATTACCACGACAATAATGCAGTTGAAACAGATACTATCTTGAAATAATACAATTCGGGTAGAATAGCCATGTCACCATTTTAATTTGAGAAATAGTTTACGCTTTGAATAAAAAACTTCGTTGAATTTGATTTGAAATTTGACTGGATTTGTTGAGCAATTACCGTTTGAAATGTAGTGTACTGCTTATTCTTAGCTTTTGCCGAAACGAAAACGATTTGACAGGTTCGGAGTGGAATTAGCTTGTAATAAAAAAAAAAAAAACGACGAAAAACTGGCAATGGACTCTATGATCGTTCTTGCCATGATTTTTGAGCATTTTGGAAGCTGCTAGTGACTTTAATGAGAAACATAGGACAGTATATTATGCCTTGTAATCTGCCACAGGGACGTACGCAGGGGGGGGCTCGGGCCCGGGCCCCCCGAAATCTCACGATTTTTTTCATTTTCCCATAATTTTCTGATTTTTCTCACAGAATAATGGGTTTGAAGGATTTGGCCCCCCCCCCGAAACAAATTGGGTCCCCCCCGAAACAAATTCCTGCGTACGTGCCTGATCTGCCATCTCAGTTTTGATCAGGTTTATGGATTGAACGATATTCCGAGGTTCACTTGCGGAAAATCCCTAGGTTTGAAAACAATTCCAAAATATTAAGTAATTGTATGCTGAATATACTTTTTGAAGGTAGTGTTTAATATGTATACTGTTCCCAAGATTCCTATCTCAAGACTGAAACAAAGAGTATTGGTAATTTATAAGAGTGGAAACTGGCGCTAAAGTCGACAAAAAAGCTATCGACTACATCTAGTGTCTGGCGACACTTGGCATTTTTTCAAGCTTTTCAATCGTTTTCTGTTAGGAACTGAGATCAGACCCTTATTACTACCCTAATTTTATCAATTACACTAATTAAATTAACTATTCGTATTATTACAGTGATAACAATGTCAAGTGTCGCCAAACGCTAGATGGCGTTGGTATTGTTTTTTTTTTTGTCAGCACCAGTTCCCACTCTTACAAGTCACCCATAGTACTTGGAATAAAATCTCAAGATCTTGGCAAAAATCGCAAGGAGTGTTAACCCTAAGAGAAAGAGCCGTGCACAGACAGCCGTGTTTTCGTTTGGCGTTTTGTAGACATAATCAACGAATGAAAACGTGAGAAAACTATTTTTCCAAGACTGTATAGAAAAGGGAAATTTCCAGTTACCTGATTCAATTGGCGTTTTGTGTTTAAAATGCCATCTTAAAACGGCTTTCCCCTCAGTTACCTAAAAGACAGCTACTAAAACTTAGAGCAAAACAACCATAACCACAAAAATATACGGACAGAGGTTACTTATTTGAGGAACTGCTAGCAACCATTCCGCCTACCCAGGCCTGAGAGACTTGAAATTTTTTTTTTTTTTTTTTTTTTTTTGTCTTACCGACGGATCCTTCAATGATTAAGTAAATATTTAAAGGCTGTAGCTTCTCCGCCCTACCCCAAAGAGGAGGTTTTAAAATAGTTTTTTCTCCCTTTCTCGTGGTTCTTAACAGGCTTCAAATTTCAAAGCACCGAAAAAGGTAGTAATTTTAGAAATGGCAGATAAATATAAGAAAAAATGTGAAAACACTGTTTTGATACCTGAGGGTGACTAGCTTTTTATTCCTTGTTTAATATAGGTCGTAGTGAGCAAGTTGAATCAAAGAAAATTCTTTTTCTCGGGGGTATATTTTATGATAATCCCTCCGCAGTAAAATTTAATTTCGTCTATAGCGAGTCAGTTACCACATTTGCCAGAAAAGTTATCAAATTTTAGTGAAAAACCACTAAAATAACAAAAATACAAATATGTACTCGAATATGTACTTCGTACTAAATGTACTAAACACTAAATGTGTACTAAAGTGGTTAACCAGTTTAGTGAAAAGATAACAAAAATAAACACAAAAAGGATAACTGGTTCGTAAAGGTCGATTCATAATAATATTTAGCAAATTTTAACTTTTATAACTGATAACTTTAAGAATGGTCTGATTCGCTAGTCCATGCTCCTACTAGTTCAGATAGAAATTTGTCTTCTTCTTCTTCTTCTATTTCACAGCAGGCGGGCATAGGTTGTCATCTTAGGCTCACCATCAGTTCTTCTTCTTCTTCTTCTTCTCGTTTGAACTAATATGGAGATGCTTTCGCATAATCTCAACTCAACACCGGAATCAAATTCCGAGCCCTATGGCGAGTTGCCGCAGCTAAGATCTAACTCCGGGTCTTGCATTACTGGGCAGAGAACAATCCAACTGCCTCAACAATGGTTTTTTTTTCTATGCAGCTAAGGATTGCCAACGAAGCTCTCCATTTAGATGACCCTAACTAAATTTCCAAACGTTCTAATAAGTTGAGCTACACTGTTAGTTCTGGATAGCCCTGAAATTTAGCTACGCCTTATTATGAATGAGTCTTGGACTGGCTAATTCCCAATTTAAGTTTTGGATTTTTCCAATTCAATTATTTTAATTCAATTTGAGTTGGAATTTGAGCTCACAATTTCAGGTGATTGCCACCGATTTTGGCAACTCTTTGGGTAAGGGAAATAAGAAGATTCGCTGGTAGTGTGGTCATGTTGCTCCTTCCGAATTCAATGCATTGACAATTACTCATTGACTGTGGTATTTCAAAAGGGGTTATTTGGCATTTTTAAAATAATGTATTGACATCGCAACCCTCATCTTCAATAAATCCTACCAGTTGATCCACCTAACTGTTTCTTCTAACTGTTTTAGTCCTCAGGATTTTTAGAATCTTATGTTATTATCTAGATGGGACACGTCTTCTTTTCTCACTCATAGACCTATGAATGGTTTTTTATTTTAAAATTACTTTTATCTTTTGTTGGATGCTAAAAAATAAGCATTTTAAAAACAAATGCATAATCGTCAAAAGACCCGAAGTATATTTTTCAATTTTTTTTTCCGCTGTCCTGTAAAATTAACGTCGCGTAGTATACCGTCTATTGAATTGTTGTAGTTGAATGGTTTGGCTTGGAGCCTCTTTGTATATTTCAAAAAGTTGAACGAAAAATAGTTGTAGATATTCAGAAGCCAAACGTCTTTTCAGGCCACCAATCTTGGTCTGATCATGTTTTAGAGGGATGCGTGCCAGCCAAAAGAAATGTATATATACATGTATTCAGTGTTGACACATGCTGCAATAGGTACGGAGGCCCATTGAGGGTGTTAGGTGTCCAGTCCTGTATCAGCCTACATGTGACCGAGGGAACACAACCCTTTGGAGCTGATATGCTCCAACTTTTGCAGAAGACCTTTAATATTGAGATTAAGATGATATTAAACTATACTTACGCACCATAGGTGACTTTTAACCCTAATTTGGTTGGGCACGTGGATGTACATAGGGATTTATTTGGGGGTGAGTTATAATTGTAAAAAAAAAACAATGGTAAATTGTGTGAAAATTGTTGGAAAATGCCCCTTTTTCAAAAAAAAAAAAAAAAAAAAAATACTGAGAAAATGAGGATCACCAGAACTTATAATTTAGGTCCAAAAGAAATGAATGTCTTCGTTCATTCTAAGGCTTTCCCTAAGAAGCAACTAAACAAGAGAAGAATGATGGGTTTCTTTCGGAGTTATGCAGTGACTGTCATAAGAATGTACAACTCTTATACCCTGGTCTATCTCTTGCACATTACTAAAGTAAAGCTTAAAAAAAGACACGGGCAAATTCTTGAGTAATTTGAAAAACAATCTCTCAAAGATTTGTTCAAAGGCAGAATTGTATTCAGGCTGTTTATTAGGGGGTCGTGCCCGACATTTCTCCATTTGGAACGGAAGCAGAACAGGGGATTTTTATATAACGTTAAATGAGGAGCCTCAGAGGTACAAAGTTATATTTACCTACGAATCTCAGTGCGTAACACATGGTGGTACCCACTAAGCCGCTTCATATAAACCAGAGACATCTACATATGGTCAGATCAATACCTCTTTTATATTAATCTATTTTCTAGTTTTGTTTTTCTGGATTGGTCAGACCAATTTCTGGGGGATACTACTCTCCCCCCCCTTGTTTCTGTGCTGGTATGAGTTGCACTCGATGTCTGCCGTCCATGAGTTAGCTTTATTCGTCATATAGGAACCAAATGTTATCGAAATGACTATTTCTGCAAAACCAACAGCTGAAAATTAAACGGAAAGGAAGAATAAGGGACATAGAATGTAAAAACTGCTTGACTTTAAAATCAAATTGCTTAACTATTAAATTGCTTCATTAGTAAACAGTTGTTTGCAAATGGAATATTTTCAAAAAACCCAAAATACGGCAAAAACAATTTTGATATCAAAAGCTACTTCTACTTCTGTTAGACTGTGGCTACTTCTAGAAGCTACTTCTAGTTCTATATATATATATATATATATATATATATATATATATATATATATATATATATATATATATATATATATATATATATATATATATATATATATATATATATATATATATATATATATATATATATATATATATATATATATATATATATATTAAATGCTATATGGTTTCTGGCTCTTTATGCAATTATGCATTCAGAGGCTAAAGACAACTTATGCTTATGGGTCTAAGTTTAAGATATAAAGAATGTCGTGAAAACTGGAATTGAAGATTCTAAATATCGTAAGAATCGTTCTTAAAATGAAAAAGGTAAAAAGATGAAGGTAAGTATACGGCACTGGAATTTACTTTTTCTACCCGTGGCGCTGATATTCATTTCATGGCCCTTCAGCCTGAAAGTGCAACGGAGGGGGGGAGGCTAGGGGCCAGTCATCATGTGCTTTCGCACAACCTTCATTTTGGCCTTCCCCAGATTTATCCAGGTGTCCATTAAGAGCTGTATCGACACTGGCTGAGCTTACAGAGTGATGCCACTGACCCCCTTCTAAAACAAATAACCAGCAACATCAGGAATCGAACCCCTGTCCTCATGGACAAAGTCTTTCAAATCTAGCGTTCCAACCACTCGACTAGGTCCTAAAATCAAAATGAAAAGGCACAAATGAAATTAGGCCTTAAAATGAAAAGCATATATATACTATTCTAAATTATAGAGAAATATGGTAACAATCAATAAAATCTGGATTCTGAGCCCCCTCACCCTCTCTGGCTACTTGGGTATCCTAATTAATGTTGTGATTTTATTAATTTACCAAACTTAAAAAACCTCTCAAGCTGATCTCCTCAAACCAAGCTATTAGGCTCCTTTGAGGACGCAGCTACGGTTTTCACGCCTGGGGCCAATTCTGGGGTGTTTTCTCCAAGGTACGTCACTACCTTTGATCAATCACAGGTGAAATGAGACACTCCTAAGATGCTTGGGTACTGCTGCATTATGCGGACACCGCTATATACTGTATCAAGGAAACGAGAGACGAAACCCGTCAAACGGGATATTTGCAAGAGACCGCTATAGAGAAATGGAATGCAAAGGGTGGTTTCCATTGCGTTTACGATATTCAAACTGTTGTTTTTGAGGGGTTTAGGGGGGACAATGTACCTAGGTTAGGTTAGGTTACTTCTTTAATATATGCTACGCTTTACCCCCCCCCCCCCCCTAATGTGCAAATATATAGCCCAAATTTGTTTCTATACTATTATATATTCATCCTATTTTATTTTACTTCGTTAGCATTAACCAAACTTGACTTCTTTCGCGGTGTCCGCATAATGCACCAGTACCGATGCTTGTAATTACTGTAGGATAAACTTGAAATTAAGATAAGACTATCACAAATTCAAATATTAAATTTATAAAAGAATATATATATATTATATATATATATATATATATATATATATATATATATATATATATATATATATATATATATATATATATATATATATATATATATATATATATATATATATATATATATATATATATATATATATATATATATATATATATAGTGAGAGAGAGAAATTTGTTTTATTTTAACTTCTCCTTCTTCCTGCCGATGTGCTTTACCACCTGTGAAAATGTTTCCGGCTAGTAGAAGGTAACATAGGTAGGGAATTTCTATATGGTAAAGAATCAGTGACACAAATTTTGGTGTACCCCCCTATTTTGAAAAATATATTTTCCCCCTCTCCACCTCAATATTCTCATAAATTGGTCAGCTGCAAAGAATGTTCATCCATTTGAGTCAATTGATAGCTTTCTTGATTTATAGGCTTTATCGAAGAGATTGATGTCCTTTACTGCTGTCTTAAAAAGTGTGCTTTGATTCCGTTGGTTTATCGTTATGACGTATTTTCACAAGTCACTCACATTTTCTTCTATTTCTAGAAAGAAAAATAACCCCGGCTTTTCACCAGTTTAACAAAGGAAGTGACATTTCTGGAGAAAGGAATAACTACACCTTTTAAAAACCTGATTGTCTCTTTTATGATAGATATTAGACCATTAACAAGAACGAAACATTGTTAAGCCACTGCATCTTTTACAGGTCAACTCTCTGTTTCTCAGTCGATTCATTTTCAAATGTATTGAACAGAGAATTTTACTCTCAAATGTTTCACGACGTTTTTAAACATTTTGAAACACGAATGGCGCTTGCTAATCAGAAGACAATTTTTTCTTTTTTGTTTGTTTATTTTTATTAAGATAGATGGATATTGGAACAGTAGTTTTTCCTGAATCTGTTAAGAGATACAAGGACATAAATCATTCAAAAATGTTTGGCTAAAAATAATGTTAATTATGGCTTCCTAGGTATTGATATAGGCCTTTACTATTTGATTGCACGCCTATAACGAAAGTGTGAATTCAAAACCGATGAAGAACATGCATCATTAGCAAATTTTCGTTTCCTTATCTACAGGCTTCGTAATAATTCGGTAGTGACATTACTTCTGCACTTGTTGTCGACCATCCGTATAACCAGGGTTGGTAAGCTTAGTAATTACCCTTTGGTTTAGTCATCCATTTTCTATCTTTTAATTTTTGTTTCATTGAATAATATTTACTGTTTTTTTTTTCATTCCCTAGCGAGGCTATTTGTTGAGTTTCTAGTTGTATATGTCGTTTTTAGGAGTCAAATTTCATACAATTCGTCTGGTGAACTTTTTCTGACTTGTGGCAACTCTGTATATACGTTCTTTCTTCTTTTTATGTTCCTTCTTCTTATGAATAGATGGGATAACTGATTAGATTAATTAGAATTCTCGTGTTGGTTCTTTTAGAACAACTTCGAGTTTTTTACGCGTCTTTTAACACGGGCCATAAAATTCGTTTTATGGCTACTAATTTTCGTTTTTTTCCTTTTTACATTTCGATTTCCTAGTTATCGGAAGAGGCTTCGTATTTTGTTACGGCTCATTTCAACTTTGTAACAAAGATCTCCCCCGGTTCTTATCAAAGTAATAGATTCTGTTCATTGTACGACCGATTCATATTTCACATTGATCTCGTTGTAGGGCACTTTGATCAGGGAAAAAAACTGGCCTTTTTTTTCTTTGTTCTTTTTCGGACCCCTTTTTGATGCGATTATCTTACCCTCGCCTATAATGAATCCCTCTCAGGTCAGCTGTGATCTCGAAAGCGTTTTCATTTGAATCCAAAATTGACGGTCTGCAATGTTATTAGCTTTTTTCCCTGCTTTCGAAAGCTTTCCATTTTTTTGTATCTGGAGGGTGACAGTTCTTTATTAGGCTTATATGCATTGAAGCTTTCATGAATGATATAGGTTTTCTAATTTAAGAAAAAGGTCCTTTCATGCTAGGATGTAGTCTTGAAAGTTAAATTTCAATTTGATTAAAATTTATATGAGTGATGATTTGGAATAGAGTTTAAAGTCTCAATACACCCAAGGGGATGCGCACTGAATTGCTTCAAATACACCAGAAACAGGGTGACATAATTGTAGACATTCTACATGTTTGGGAAGGTTTTAACATATGGGAGGTTCAGTATTAAAAGGGATCCAATCTACTAAAGTAACTTTCGGTATAGCCCTGAAGTCAGGGGTATGGCAGGGGTATGTGCCTCCCCGAATGTTTGAGATTATTCTAACAATGCCAACAATGCCTATTAAGTCACTTTTTCGAAATTGTGCTGTCAATGCGCAGCACAATTTCTAGGGAGGATAATCTCCCCATGCCCCTTAATTGGCGCTGCTACATGCATGTCTGAGTAGGATAATGAGATGACTGAGATAAACACCTGGAACAAGAATTTCTGCTGCACATTTTGCTGCTGAAATTTGACTGAGAACAACTCAGTCAAATCACAGGTCGAAAGACGACTCCGAGCATTTGATAATAATTGCCTAAGGTGTATATTTGGAATTTATTGGATGTTTAGACTAAGATTTACGAAATCTATCATTCGACAAATCCTAGCCCCATCCTCGATCTCATTATAAAGTGGCGATGGATGTGTTGAGGGCATGTACTGTGGTTGGCCGATGGAAGTCGGCACCATTATGTACGGTGTTGAACACCACCTGATCTCCGCAAGTCAGGAAGACCCAAAATAACCCTTAAAAGCTCACTAGAGAAGAAGGTGAAGTTGATGGGATTTTTATTGAGGAAATTTGGTCGACAGTTCAGGACAGGTCATCATGGCGAATCACCGCTGCTACTTAATGCACCCCAAAGCGTAGGCGGACGGTGATCTGTCAAAGAAAAGATCCTATGTACATGTCTGTGTTGATCTAAGTGTTTTCGAAGCTTATTGATCAGATTCGAACCCAGTTTTTCTGTTTTTATTGTGATGACCAGTAAAAATTGTGAAATCAACCTGCCATGACGTGACGATAATTTCCCAGCACAAGCTGAGAGCAATAAACAAAAAAAAAAAAAAAAAAAAAAAAATACGCAATACAAATTTGATTTAGAGTTTGTTATGCCCGAAAACTAGACAACAATCGGATAGGGGTTGATGAAGAAGGTAATTTTCAAATGAACGCCGTCGCTAAACTAAATCACAAATTGGAAACCTTCTACTTCTCCCGTTGGACATTTCTTACTCTGCCTCTGTTAGCGGTTTGGGCCCTTTTATTGTAATCTCCTCTAGATTGTTATTCTTAGACAGTTTGCCTAGTGGGTTTTTCTTAGTTATCATTGGACATCCATGGGTTTTTACTTTGCCCACCTCAATTAATCAAATCGTAAGAAGCAATCAAGACCGCGTTCCCGGCGTGATGAAAAGTTGATAATATTGTGCAGGGTCTGGGTTTAGATGATGTTCCGTCATTTAAGATTTTGGACTTTAAACCAGATAAGAAATTCTTGAAAGTTGACTTATTTTCGAAAAGCTCTAAATTACTACTGCTAAAGAACGCGAGGAAACTGCAAGGAAAGTCTATTTGTGGTTTTCAGAATATTTATATATCAGATGATGCTCCGCAATGTGTTCGAGAAGCACGAAAAAAGCTGATCTTGACTCGCATGAAGCTACGTGAACGCGGCATAGAAAGTTGGGTCTCTAAGTCCGTGCCCCCCTGCTTGTTCATAAGGCGTCCAGATGGCTCAGTTACAAGGTACAATGCTGGTGAATTTGTACAGGAGCTTATTAATCCCCAAGATGGTGAAATGGCGACTAGCAGTGGGCGTATCCAAGCTGGTCGGAGAGGCGCTAGAGGTAGTGGAGTGGCGTTCTGAAATGATATTAGATGAAATTTCCCTTAGTCTGTTTGCTAGTGAATTATAATAAGTGAATATTATGTTATGATGAAGTTAATAATCAGGTTCCCTGAAGTTAACATACCAGAGTATTAAAAAGTATGTGTTTTGACAATAAGCATGTTTTCGTTGTATCTTTTCGTTATTTTAATTTTTTCTATGTTTCTTTTGTTTTTTTTATATTAATTTCGTTCCGTTATATGATTGAATATTTGGGATTTCTGTTGCTGAGTACAATTTCTGCCATACAATGTGCGTTGAAATTTGATAATGGTATTAAATAAAGAGAGACTGGCGCTGCTTGAGAATAGTCACGTAAAGTTTGTGGATCGATTGAATGAGACGTTAAATCGAGAGTTTGATGGAGATGGGAATAATCAGGTTTGTTTGGAAAATTCTAAGTATGTATTTGCAAGTGATCTTAAGGATTATGTGACGCGGCGGGGGCCACAAACTCTGCATATATTACATCTAAACTGCCGGGGGTTAAATAGTTCTCTACATTATATTTCAGAATTGTGTTCGGATCCGAATTTTGATGTGGTGGCGTTGACTGAGACATGGCTTCGGAATGATAATTCGTCTTTGTTAGATATTAATGGTTATGAATTTATTAATAGGAATAGGGAGACTCGACAGCATGGAGGATTAGCAGTTTATATTAAATCAGGTTTTGCAGTTAAGACTAGACAGGATATTTGCATTTATCGCGAAATGATTTTTGAGTCAATGGTGTTGGAAATAAGTAGAAATGGATCCAAGTTTTTGGTTCTTATTTTGTATAAGCCGCCTTCTGCTTCAGAGATAGAGTTTTTAGAGTTATTGGAGCAGCAATTGGAAATGTTGAATGTATCAGGTTGCCCAAGTTTCATAGCGGGTGATTTTAACATAGATATGATGGTACTTAGTAATCGTGCAACTACTAGGTTGTTAAATTTAATGTCTAGTTTCGGATTGTTCCCAGGTATAAATATTTGTACAAGGATTTGTAACACGTCAGCTAGTTTAATTGATAATATATTCACGAACGTGAATTTTTGGAAACCAGGAGTGCTGGTAAATGATGTTTCAGACCACTGTGGAGTGTTTCTTTCTGCTGAAGTGGACCATAATTATACAGCTGGGAGTTTTTGTAGCCCAATTGTACCGACTGTGGACGCGGATTCTCTTGTACGATTTAAGAATGAATTAGAGTGTATGGATTGGGAGTTTCTGAATGCAATAAGTGATCCGGATCTTAAATTTTGTAAGTGGTATGATCAATTGTGTAGTAGTCTAAGAGAAAATTGCCGGATGCTTAAAAAAAAAAACAAGAGTAAATATGATTCTGCAAGAAAACCGTGGATTACCAGTAGTCTTCTTAGATCTATGAAAAGGCGCCATGAATTATATAAAAAGAGTATAATTTAGGCAAGCGTACTAAACCAGCAAATTTATCGTAAGTATAATGTTGCTTTAAATAAATTATTGAGGAAGGCTAGAATTGAGTATTTAGCTAAAGAATTTAAAAAGAGTGAGGGTAACCCGGCAAAGACGTGGAGTCTCCTCAGGCCTCTTATTGGCAAGAGAAGAGTTACGTTGCCAAATCTTCAGTCAGATCAAACTCCAGTTCAACTTTCTAATCAGATGTGTGATTATTTTTCTAGTGTAGGTAATAATGTTGCCGGATCTATATATTGTGATAGGAGTGATGGTACTTTTGATCAATATCTTCCTCCCAGTTGTGATACTTCTATTTTAATGACTAAAGTAACGGAAAGTGAAATAACAGATGTAATAATGGCTATGAAAAATAAAGCTTCAGGTGTTGATCTAATATCTATAAGAGTGCTAAAGTTTGTTCTACAATGTGTTATTAAACAACTGGTTTCACTAATAAATGGTTGTTTTAAAAGTGGTGTGTTTCCAAAGTGTTTGAAACGAGCGAAGATTGTTCCAATATTTAAGGGGGGTGATAAAAATGATATAAGTAATTACCGTCCCATTTCGCTGCTACCAGTTGTTGCTAGAATTTTCGAGAAGCTAGTATATATAAGGCTAGAAAAGTATCTTGAAAAGAATTTATTTTTTTATCAAAATCAATTTGGTTTCAGAAAAGGTTATTCTAGTGAGCATGCAATGTTGTTTTTGACTACATATGTTAATGATGCATTAGACAATAACCTTAAAGTTGCATCAATTTTTCTGGATATTGCGAAAGCGTTCGACACTGTATCTTATGATATTTTGTTAATGAAGTTAGAAAATTGTGGTATTAGGGGAAATGCTTTGAAGTTGTTAGATTCATTCTTAAATTCAAGGTCAATGTTTGTGGAGGTTAATGATGCACGTTCTGACAGTAGATTTATAAATTGTGGAGTTCCCCAGGGATCACCCCTAGGCCCACTTTTGTTTTCTATTTATATAAATGACTTGTCAAGTGCAGTTGATGGGTTGTATACTATTATTAAACCTCCTCTAGAGGCACTTAAACCTAGTAAAGCCCTAGTTATGTTTGCTGACGACACGAAATTAACCGTATGTGGTAGGACTGAGAATGAATTGATGTCGCAATTACGAGAAGGTTTTAAGAATATAGAAAGGTGGATGAGAAGTAATAGGTTAAAACTTAATTGTAATAAGTCTAGTTTATTGATATATAGCAGATCTCCAAGTTATTACCCATGGGTGAATAATTTAAGTAATGGTACATCAATGATTCCACGAAAGAGGAGTGTTAGATATTTGGGGATTATTATTGATGAAACTTTAAGTTTTGTAGATCATATTGATTGTGTGTCTATGAAACTTGCACGTAATGTTGGAATTATGCGTAAATTGAAAAATTTTCTCCCAACTAGTATATTAAGATTATTGTATTTTTCAATTGTACATCCATATCTATTATATTGTTCTTCAGTATGGTCGTCTACTTTTGGAACGCATCTTCTGCCCCTGCGTGTACTACAAAATTCGGCAATAAGGCTTTTGATTGGTAAGGATAATAGAGGATCATCTGTTCGTAATGAGTTTATGACGCTGAAGATTCTACCGGTATCGGGTCTTTTTAAATTTTATAAAACACAGTTCATGTTTAAGTATCTTTATGGTAGTGTTCCTGTTTGTTTTAAGGGAATGTTTGTGAGTGGGGGTGATGTTCATGAGCATGGAACTAGAAATTTGGAAGAATTTCGAAGACCGATTCCGCAAGCGACAAGATCATTTTTTTCTATCCGTCATGCCGGTCCGAGTGCTTGGAATAGTTTACCAGTGGAACTTAAATGTGTGGATGACCTGCTGCTGTTCCGTAGTTTATTGAGATCGTATTGTTTAGTAATTTATTATTTTTAATGAATTGGCTAAAAAGGGGGGGGGGTACGTGATTATTGTCGGGTGGCTACGTAAAGTATGGTAGTAATAGTTTTTGAGTTGGAGGGCAGAACATGTATTTGTATTTATGTTAATTGGAAAGAGATATTATTTTGGATCTTATTTTGTTATTATGATTTTGTATGTGTTTAGAAGTGAATACCCCCGCACAAGCTTGCTTCTGGGGGTATTTTGTTTGTTTGTGTTGTTTTTTATGTATATAGTAAAATAAATCCCAGTTATAAATTGAAAAATTAAATTGAATTAAATAAAAATCGAATGTTTCGTTCCAGGTGGGAGCGGATTAGCAGCTAGAACGATTGAAAATTAACTTCGTATTAAATTATTTGATTATTTTTTTCTTAATGCGGTTAACGAGCGTCTTAAGTAAATTATCTTCTATACGATCATGATCAAATCGGGGGAAATGAAGGCAAATCACCAACCTAATGAGCTCGATGAATATGAGCTCTTGTGTAGGAAATTGTGTAAGGAAGAAAGGTATTAGTTTATAAACCGTTTCAGCTTCGCAATTACTTCGTATAAAATTTGAAGAAAATTAGATTTAAATTGAAATTTCAATTGACCCGTCTATATTTAGTTAATCATTGAATATACCCATAAGAATGGAATCCGTATACTATACGCTATTGTTGTTCACATTAGATGTAGTGGGACCGTAAAATTTCAGTCCTGAGCTTGGGATCTTGGGAAAAGTATACGTATAACCGTGCCATCAAAATTCTGAGCCCGAAAGTTCTGAGCCCGAGGAAACTTTTAATTTAAAAAAAAAAGAAGGAGAAATCACGCCCATAAAGGGTAGTGGTCAAGACCGAAACTCCCCATCAAATTTAGCAAATCAGAGAACAATATTACGGAGGTTGTCTTTATTTGTCTTTATTGCAGAGGTTGTAAAGAATCTTTATTTACAAAACGACGAAATTTTGTATTTTCACGAGAGGGCTGGGCATTGGGGCGTTTTTCCTTTTTCCTTTTTATTTGTCACGGGTGATCGGATTGAGCCACAGTTCCAAGAATATTGGAGAGGGTTCATTCGTAAATAAACTGAAATTTTGAGTGTCATTTTTAAGTAATTAAAGAGATTGCGACACAGAAAAGTGGCGTTTTTCTGTCATTTTTGAGTAAAAACAACGATTTTGACCTGAAGATGGCCAAAATGCAATCACATGAGAACTTTGAAATAGATGGATTTAGAATTATGCAAAAGCTTTATATTAAGCTTTATAGTTTTAAAGGTCATAATGCCGTGCTGGGGTGTGTTTCTCCCGAAGATATACGCTGTCTATACAAAATGGGCTTTTAATACTGATAATTGATTAGGTTCATTTATTAGTGGTGGAATGTAATTGTGCATAAGCTATTATGCAGTTGGGTCAGTAGGTTTTTCCTTAGGCGCGGAAGAAGGAGGGGGCCCAAAGCTTCAGAAAGCGCAATTTTTATTCCTTTTGCTCAGATTAATATTTTTGGACTAAGCCTGTAATATGGAGTTCTATGGGTGACAGCTCACCTCTGTTTGCAGAAATGTCTTAAATGTAATATAAAAACAAATCGTAGAGTATTTGAAAGAATTCTTATTCATTAGGCAATTTATAGACCCGGTTCCAGTTTTAAGTCACAGAAAAGATCGCGCCACAGCAAAGTAGGATTTTTAGTGTTTTGGTTCAAACTGGGCCGTAATGCTGTCGAGCAGAAATTCTGAGAAAAATTCTTTTCAGTAGCCTTCCAGTCTCAGAATGCTGGCGTTCGGCATGTCTTTCGCTCCAAAGCATGTGTGAAGTCCATAAATGAACCATTATTATAGAATGTGTATCTAATAAAACTAAGTGTTACACAGGGTTGCATAAGACTACATTAGCTGCTAGTGTGGAGGGCAAGACCGTATCCAGGGGGGTACGGAGTTTGAACCTCGACCCCCCCACCCCCACGAAAGAAGTGTCCGACTCGTAAAGACGTAATAAAAATGTATATAAACCATTTTTTGGGTTTCAAAGTTTTTTAACCATCCGAACAAAAATCGTGGATGCGCCCTTGGTGGAGGGGCTAGCGGTTTTTTTCACAGGAAGGGGAGGCATGTAAGGGTTGAAAATACGTTCTGGACACACTTCTTCAAACTTTCTATGAGAAGTACTTCAAATGAATGGAACAAATATTCAGAGGATTAAGGATTTATCCTCTCATTTTTCGTGATTTTGAAGGATTTTCGTATGGATGTATATAGGATGAACCGTGCAGTATGAGGGCTGAGGGGGTGAAAGCTCCCCTCTTATTGCAGAAAGGGTAGCTATTTTGAAAGGTAATATAGAAAAGAAAATACACTAAATAAACACTTTTTTCAAAGCATTGCTATGTGGAAGTTAGAATTTAATGTAAGGATTGGGTGCTAGGGTTGTAGCCCGTGTCGTATTTAAGACAACCTTGGATAGCATATAGTATTAAAATTAACAGAAACTAAATGAAAAAAAAAAGTTTTAAAAAGAAATTAAAAAGTGACATTGAATGCGCATAAATTATTATGTATATGAGGGAGGCCTCCCGCTTCCCAATCCTCGCTCGTCATACTGAAGTTTGATTTTTTGCCCCAAATACTTCTAGGACGAATTTTCAAACACAAGGGTAATTTTATAGGATAAAGAATATTTGTCACAATGCACCAAGAATGGAAGGGTTTATTGAGGCGTATATACTTTAAGTAATAAAATTTTCTGTTCAAATATTTTGCAAGGCAATCTGTAAATAAATCACTTATCATTTTCCACAAACTGTTTTTCTTTTTTTTCATCCCTAAATACTTCTGAAAAGTACCAATAAGACTTTAGCGTAAAGGGGGGGGGATTGAGGAGAGAGTTAACCCCTTCTTTTATCGAATTATTTCTTTATGTTGAAATTTTAACATCGCTGTTTACTTCTTCAGTTTTAGACAAGTCCTTTAGAAAGAATTCTTACTTCAAAGTGTAGAAACAGTGCGCCTTTAATTATTGCGTCAAGCACTATGTGCTTGCCGTTTTTGGATAAAATATGTAAATAAAGAAAGAAGTTAAAACATTATTTTTGTTCAAAATCCAGTACGTTCAATAGCAGGGACAGGTCTTATATCGCTTTTTGATAAAAAGAATGAAAGCCGTTTTTGCTGTCATTTCAAAGTTTATTTTAAGGGTACTATCTAATCACTTTATCACCCCAAAAAAGCCAAAAAAGGCTGAATATTATCATAAGAAGGTTGCATTTGGTTCAGTTAAGATTTATACCTGACATTTGTACATAACCCCCCCCCCCGGAAAATACCCTCCCCACGGAAAATACACTCCGCAGACAATAAACCTGGTAAATACCCCCCCCCCCCCCCGTGGAAAATAAGGCTTTCCAAATTTGAAAATTTTATTTGAGTTTTCTTTTATTTCCGTAGGGGGGGGATTTTGGTACTTGTGTATTATGCGCCACTCACTCAAGTTTACGCTGTGTAAAATTGGAGAACACCCCAGTTTTTTCGTTAGTTTCTAAGTTACTTTATAAATAAATTTGGGCTATAGATTTGCATATTAGGGAGGGGGGGGGTAAAGTATAGCAGATCTGCATGCAAAATGTGTATGGTACAAGTATTCTGCATATTAGATAGATAGATAGGGAAGCGTATTTTAAAGCTAAATATACGGCCATGAACATAGTAAAATAACATAAATGAAGGGCACAAATAACATAAACTTTGATAAGCGATCATCATAAAAAACTTAAATGAAACACTACATTAACCTAATAATAGTACTTAATGCTTGGAAAAACGGTCATTAACAAAAAACCATTTAACACTTGGAAAAAAACACTTAAATGAAACATTACATTTACTTTATACTGGGAGTTTTCTTTTAAAGGAGATGAAATAAAGATAGTTGAAAATTCAAAATATTTAGGTTTTGTATTTCAAAATAATGGTAGTTGGTGTACCCACATTAAAGAGTCAGTAAAAAGGGGGGAAAACGGCTATATCGACGGTTTTTAGGAATGGTACAGTTATGGGTATTAAAAGTCTAGCAATGCATAAGAGAATATTTTTAACGAAGATTATGCCAGTTATTCATTATGGTGGGGAATTATGGGGGATGGAAGCGGCGAACAGCTGGAGACCCATCAGGTAACTTATTACAAAAGGCTTTTCGGCCTCCATAGAACTACGCATACCCAGTTTTTGAAAGGGGAGCTAGGGCTTTTTTCGCCCCGTAAACATAGGCTAGTTCAGGTAGTTAGATTTTGGATGAAGTTAGTGCAGGTACCACGAGGTAAACTTATTAGAGAGGCCTATGAAGAGCTACTTGCTTCAGGGCGTAAGAGGTCGAGGCCCTTTAAGGTTAAATGCTTATTAGACAGATTAGGATTGTCATATATATGGAATGATGGTAGAGGCCCCGCTAATAGTCAGATTGATATAATAGGAATAGATAAACAAAGATTAGAAGATCAGGAGATACAGATATGGGGGAATGAAATTGAGAGGTCCGAGACATTAAGTGTTTATAAGAAAGTGAAAAAGGTGTTTGGCCCGGAGATTTACTTTAAATTTAATTTGCCAAGTAAGTATTTGTCATATTGGTTGCAGCTGCGGGCCAACTGTTTGTCTTAAGATGGAGGAGTAAAGTATTTGAAAGAGGTAAGGGGTTCCCGGTGTCTAGGTACACGTGTCCCATTTGTAATATTGAAGAGGAAAATCTGGACCATTTTCTGTGCCGGTGCCAGGGGCTTACTGATTTGAGGGAGGGTATTTTGGGGAAAAGTAATTTTCACTTCGGGGCATGTTGTCTCAGACGGTACCTAGCCTCATGTGTAGATTATGTAGATTTGTTGATCAGGCACTAAAGATAAGAAAGGAACTATTGTGAAGAAGATTTGTTATGGTTTGGAAAAAGAATGCTGTAGGGACTTTTACTTTTGTTTTCCTGTTATATTTGATGTATAGTGTATATGGCCCTGTATAAAGCTTTTGAATATATGATTATTATTATTATTATTATTATTATGTGTGTGACATTGTGTGTAATTATGTGAGTTAGTTTATAGTATTATGTGTGCTTTTGTGCTGCAATTGTTATGTCATTTTATTTTATTGGCTATGGGATATGTTTAGTTATTGTTATACATGCTATTAGCATGTGTTTTGACTACATATGTAACTGTGTTTGTTTTTGCCATGGCCCAAAGAGGCTTTTGTTTTGCAATAAATATCTATCTATCTATCTATCTATAGTTAACAAAATTTCTAGATACCTCGCTATTCTTCTCTAATTTTTTAGTGGCCATACCTAAAAAGAAGTGTTTTTTGACTTCAAACTGTCCAAATACTTTACCCCCCTCCCCCTTATCAGCAAATATATACCAAATTATATATTTCCCATATATTCTGTCACTTGTCTTCGTCTTGTTTCGCGCTAAGCTGAGAAAAACTCACGAAGAAACCGGTTTGTTCTCGAGTTTTACGCAGTGTAAACTTTAGTGAGTGGTGCATAATACACAAATACCAAAATTCCTTCCCCCTACGGAAATAAGAAAAAAAACACAAATAAAATTCTCAAATTTGGAAAGCCTTATTTTCCACAGGGGAAATTTTCCAGGGGGGGGTATTTTATGTGGGTGGGTATTTTGCGGGTGTTAATCACCGAGGGGGGGGGGGGTAAACACCGGCCACACCTTTGAAAGGCCCAGATGGGCTTAGATCAGAAAATATATATGTCTTGGAGGTAGAGGGCTTAGAAATGAGGATTTTCACAGCGCCAATGAACGGTGCTATAGCTCAAAAACATAATTTTTTTCTACAACTATTCCGTTTAAGAGCAGCAGTATCCAAGGTATAAAACAAGGGGCTTGCTCTCTCTTTAAAGACCGAAAATATATAGAAGAGCAAAATCTTGGACTAGTAATCAAACTATGTCACTTTTCTTAAAAGAAAATGTTTTAAGGCCCCCACAAAGATATGGGTGGGCTTGCTTTCTCTGTAAACGAGTTTTGTGAACCTATTTCTGCTTCTTGTTTAAATGTTTTTCAATACCTCTAACTAAAAGATCAACAACAAATTTCATCTTATAAATCAAAATGAAGCATTACAGGAAAGAAAATGTTTACTGACTTTCATTAAGCTGGATTTTCTCGGAACTTTGTTCTCCCTTCCCAAAGAGAGGGGGATAAAGAATTCGTTTCATAACGCCTGATTTGTTACATCAAACAAAAAAAGCTAATTAGATTATGCTTTCAAAGAATTGAGCCTACATTCCCCTCTTTTTTCGCCCTTGTGGGGTAAAAAATTCATCCATTTATCGATTTTGAAAAAAAGTTCCCCCTCTTTTACACAAAATCAAACTCTTTGAGTGAGTAGCAGGCGTTAATGAACAACAATCAATCGTTCGAAAGACGGAAGTGAGAGTGGCGGTCCATGTTCTTTTAGTTGGCCCCTTTTTCTTGAAAAAAAAATGAAAATCAAAGACAACTGGGATTTACTTTAAAATCCTGGAGGCTATCTGAAAAAGAATTTTATTTCTGCTCAAGTGGTTGTTCTTTGACAGAATGAATTATATACAAATAATATCTTCGCGGTCAATGATTTGGTTATCTCATATTGCCTCGAGATCGTAATATGAAGGCACAAATTAGGCGTGTATGTGTGAGTGGGAGGTGGCTCCAGGCCCAGCAGCTCTTGAAGTCAAATTATATTCATAATATTATTCCTTGAAGGCAAATGCTAGCATAATGTCTTATGTTGAGTCTCTGAAAGGTGTAAATGTATAATGTTGAAAATGTTTTTTTTTTTTTTTACTGTATTGGTTTCATTTTGTTTCTCCCCTGTTTTTTCATGGCCATAGAGCCTTACGGAGGAGTCTGTTTAAGTGTTTTTGTTGTGAATTTATTGGTTGAATAAATTGATTGATTGATTCGTACCCCCTCCCCCCCCCGCCGTAAATGTTTACATTATTTGCATATTCTTTGATGTTTGATTAATTTACCCTCCTGGTGGTTGCTGAATTTCCCCCCTAAAATTATGTCCTCCACATATGCCTGGTCCAAATATGTATAAGCTAGACTAATTTTGTAGAATTCCCTATTTACACTCAATCAGCCTGGGTAGCGTCATAGAGTACCTAATGACGTTCCTCTTATCAAACAGTTCGTGGTAACGAACTGTAAGTAAGGAGCGACCCGGCTCAATGGTAACCGTAACTCTAGAAAACGGGTTTTTGATACCAATAGATACATCAAAAGAATCAAATTTCAATGATGATTTCAAATATATAATTTTCATCAAGTGTGGTGCTACCCATCAAAAGTTACGTGCCTGAGAATATTTGGCTGATTTTCAAAAAAAGGGAGAAACACCCCCTAGAAGATATAGAACCTTAATGAAAATCACACCATCATATTCAGCGTATAAGAGAACCCTACTTTATAGGTTTCAAGCTTCTATCTACAAAAATGTGGAATTTTACATTTTTGGTCATAAGAAAGATCACGAAGGCGGGTTTATTTGTTTGTTTGTTTGTTGTTTTTTTTTCCCCAGGGGTGATCGTATCGACCCAGTGGTCCTAGAATATCGTGGGAGGGCTCATTGGAACGGAAATCAAAAGTTCTTGTGCCCTTTTTAAGTGACCAAAAAAATTAAGGGCAACTAGGCCCCCTCCCACGCTTATGTTTTTCCCAAAGTCACCCGATCAAAATTTTGAAATAGCCATTTTGTTCAGCATGGTCGAAAATATGATAAATATGTCTTCTAGGATGACTTAATCCCCCGAAGTTCCCAGAGGGAGGGCTAAAAGTTATGAACTTTACCCAATGTTAACATATAGTATTGGTTATTGGGAAGTATACAGAAGTTTTCAGGAGGTTTTTTTTCTGGTAGTGGGAGGGAAGGGTGGGTCGGTGGTTATGTTGGAGGATATGTTCATGAAGGAAGTTTTCATGGGGGAAGGGAAATTGCCTTGAAGGGGGCGCCGGACTTGCCAGCATTATTTATTGGTTATTGGGAAGTATACAACCATTTTCAGGAAGGATTTTTTCTGGAGGGGGGCTAGAGGAGGGGGTTACTCTGGGGAATATTTCCGTGGAGGATGTTTCTTTGGGGTAAGAGACATTTCTATGAAGGGGGCGCCGGATTTCCAAGCATTATTTAAAAAACGATCAGAAATTAAATAAAAAAAACAAGTTTTTTCAACTGAAATGTAAGAAGGAATGTTAGAACTTAAAACGAACAGAAATTATAACGTATGTGAGGGGGTTCTCCCCCAAGTCAATACCTCGCTCTTTACGCTACAGTTTTTTTTTAGTGCTTTAAAAAGAGCTATCTATTCTAATTAAACGGCCTTTGTGATTCAGGGGTTTGTGAATCAAAATTTTTTTTAACTTTTAACGTAAAGAGCGTGGTATTGACTAAGAGGAGAACCCCTTCATATGCGTAATAACATATACGTAATAAAAAAAAACAATAAAAAAACAAGCGATACGGCTCAATAATTTTGATGTCAATAAATGTATCAAAAGAATGTGTTTATAATGCTGATTCTAAATATATAAATTTTATTAAGTTTAGTATTACTCATCAAAGGCTACGAGCCTGAGAAAATTTACTCGATTTTTTATAGAGGGGGGAAACATCCCCTACAAGTGAGAGAATTTTAATGAAAATCACACCGTCAGATTCAGCGTATCAGAAAACCCTATTACATAGGTTTCAAGCTCATATCTGCAAAAATCTGCAACTTTGTATTTTTTGACAGAAGAAAAATATAATAATATCTAAGTTATTTAATTTATTTAATTTTTTAATACATACATTTATCAAAATAAAATTAAATTTTTTTTGAAAATAAAAGATGCATTAAATAAAAAACGATCATAAATTAAATAAAAAAAACAAGTTTTTTATACTGAAAGTAAGGTGCGACATTAAAACTTAAAACGAACAGAAATTATTCCGTATATGAAAGGGGCTGTCCCCTCCTCAACGCCTCGCTCTTTACGCTAAAGTTTGACTCTGTCTCACAACTTTATTTTTTAAAACAATAAAAAACTTTAGCGTAAAGAGCGAGGCGTTGAGGAGGGGACAGCCCCTTTCATATACGGAATAATTTCTGTTCGTTTTAAGTTTTAATGTCGCTCCTTACTTTCAGTTTAAAAAACTTGTTTTTTTTATTTAATTGACCTACCTAGCTCGACCCGACTTGTTTCACCTTTGGTAAAGTCTGAAAATTTTCTATTTTGTTTTGGACATAATACAGGATCAGGAAAAAGGATAAGAATAAGTCTTATTATATAAGAATAATCATAAAACTAAAGAATAAGACTTATTCTTGAAGTAAAAGAATAAGTCGAAATAGTTAAACGGTATTTTTTTGAATTCAGTAATCGTGTAAATTCTCACATGAAATTCATTTAACGTGTACATCTGGTATTAATGAGGTTACGTATTTGGCATCATCTAGAAATTAAGAAATTGAAGTTACAGGCGCTATTTCTCGATTGAAAACATAATGTTTTTGCAAAATAAAAACCCACTTGAAAATGTAAAAAAGAGTAGGATGCAATTCGTTTTTATATTAAATTAAATAATAAAAAAGTTTTTCAACTAAAAGTAAGAAGCATCATTAAAACTTAAAACGAACTTAAATTATTATGTATATGAGGCGAGTTGCTCCTCATCAACACCTCGCTCTTTATGCTAAATTTTTTTTTAGTAATTAAAAAAAAACTTCCTATTATTCTAATCAAGCAAACATAGTGTTTCAGGAGTTGTTCTAAAGTCGTTTGGACAATACTCAAGTTCAAACGCAAAGAGCAAGGCTCCTCGGATGATCAACCCCCTCCCTCATATACGTAATAATTTCTGTTCGTTTTAAGTTTTAATGTTGCTCCTTACTTTTAGTTGAAAAAACTTGTTTTTTTTTCTTAAAATTTCTGATCGTTTTTTAAGTAATGCCAGGAAATATAGCTGCACCTCCACGGAAAAATCCCTCCTCCCCACAGATATGTTCTCTAGACAATTCAATCCTGGTGAAAATTTACCCTGAACAATTAACCTTAACATCTCCACGTGTATAATTAAGTTGGCAAAGAAAAAGCAAGACATAAGAAAAATGCCATATAGGAATTCTGGTAAATTCCTCCACTATAAAATTTCCCCCGAAGAAGTCACCCCCTGGAAACTTCCCTTCACATAGAAAATTCTGCCTGTGGAAATTCACCGCAGCAGAAAAATTCACCCCCCCCTCTGCACCCAAGAAATGCATGCATACTTCCCAATAACAAATACTATATGTAATGAATGGGCAAACTTTATAGCTTAAAGACCGTTCCCCAGGGGCTGTGGGGGTCATGATATCTCCAAAGGCAAAGTTATTCGGCCTTTAAACTATGCTGAACAAAATGGTTATTTCAAAATTTTGATCAGGTGATTTTTAGAAAAAAGGATTGTGAGGAGGGGGCCTAGTTGCCCTCCAATGTTTATGATAACAGAAAGAGGGCACTAGAACTTTTAATTTCCATTTGAATGAGCCATCTCTCGATATTCTTGGACCACTTGGTCGATGCGATCACCCCTGGGGGAAAACAAATAAACACGCATCCGTGAACTTTCTTCTGAAAAAAAAAACAACAAAATTCCACATTTTTGCAGATAGGAGCTTGAAACTTCTATTTCAAGCTCCTTAAAACTTTTTAATCACTATGATTCCTTGACTTTTATGGGGTCCCCCCCCCCCTTTTTTTCGAAAATCAAGCAAATTTTCTCAGGCTCGTAGCTTTTGATGGGTTACACTAAACTAAATGAATCAGTAGGGTTCTCTTATACACTGAACCTGTTGGTGTGATTTTCAGTAATATTATAGGAAATTTAGGGGGTGTTATCTCCTTTTTTTCGAAAATCAGGCAAATTTTCACAGGCTCGTAGCCTTTGATAGGTAAGACTAAACTGAAACTTATATATTTGAAATCAGCATAATAAGCTGATTCTTTTGATATATCTATTGGTATATCAAAATTCTGTTTTTTAAGAGTGTCAGTTGCTATTGAGCCTCTTGACAAGTTCGTTACCACGAACTGTTTGACAAACGCTTTCAGTACTTGTTAAATTTTTCCTTTTAATTTATTTTTATTTTTTAATATTTCATATTTTTGGTTGAATATATCCTACCAGGATCCTGGTATGCATAGCGGAAAGTTTAGGGTCAGCAGTAAGGCTGTTGAGAGTCATGAACCCTTTTTCAAAAATAAACTTGAACTGTGAATATCCGCATTAAAGATTTACTGTTAGTTCAGGTGTGTTTTCAGGCTGGAGTCATGGAGATTTTGCCTTTATGCCTTCCTGAGCTGGACTTCGTTCTTTACTAGCTTGCGACGCGTGCCGCAGTCATGATATGGTGATACTAATTTAAACTGAGCAGATATTATCTGCTCGGTTCAATGTTTTCTGGGTAGGGTCAGGGGAAAATATTCACGAGAAAATAGATGAAGGGGGTAAGGATATAATCGATGTTTAAAATTAATAACCGGAAAAAGGTATTTTTCACAATTATACATTGGAATCCCTCCCCCCCCCCCCCATCGTCCCCCAAAGTGATGTCACTGGATGAGGTGGCTTTGAGCAACACGAATACTTACCAAATTTATGAGGCACCTTATTCTATTCAACCCATAAGCATCAATACAGAATCTTGGCTTTCAGCAAACATCAGTTAGGTTAATGAGCCTCAACTTGAAGAATTTAACTGCAAATATACATGCAATGAATCTGGTAGATAGACACATACGCAGGAGATCGGCGTCTGGCTCGTGGCTTCCTCTGAAAATTTGACATTTGTCTCATTTTCCATATAACTTTCCTGTGTTTAAAGCCTTTTTTGGAGATATTCCCCTCCCCTGAAACATATTCCTGCGCATGTTTATAACCAGGGGCCTGCACTGCACCAGAGTCTTATTTGTAGGCTGGCATATAATTTTGCCACTTCAGGGCTGGATAATCATATTGGCTCTTTACATCTGGATATATGCCACCAGCTCTTCTTTCTCTGGGCCTTTGGGAACCTATAGAAATGTGGATAAGAGTGGCTGACGAAATGGTTTACGGAGGCCAAATCCCTCTTCCTCGAGGTCATGAATTAAAAAAAAATAATAGTGGCTGAAATGGAATATTATCCAGCTGAGGTTTCTAAATACCCTCGGTCCTCATTTCTTCCCAGTGCGGTAAATGTGTTCTTCCTGACATGGAGCCAATTTTCCTGTGGTTGTGATCAATGACATTCTGACAAACACAACTGTGTATAGTCAAATTTTGTGTTCGCTGCAAGTTTAAACTCACAATCGTTTAGTTAGTTTTAATTACATTAGCTTAGTTAATTCCCTGAAATCCACCTCATCATCACCCAGTACGGACTTGGTAATCTACTTTTAGAGATTGTGACCCCCCCCGTTGCAAATGAAATCTTATTTTTTAAACCCCAGCCATGGTTTTAACTACTCCCTTTTTTATTCAATTTTTTTTTCTGGTGATAGTTTTTTGTTTTCCTAGTTGCTGTATCAAAAAAGAATGGTCTTACAAAAAAAAAGAAAAAAAGAGAAAAGACTACTGCCTCACTGGACCATTAATAGTTAAGTCAAGATTCCTTTCTCGTAGACGCTGTCGTGGCCATCATCGAGAGGCATGAGCAATAAAATGGGAAGGTGTAATAACATCCAACCGTCAGGAGCACCGACGTCGTTTCTTCCACAAAATCCGTCATAACATCGACAAAAAAAATCCGTCAGAACCACCAACCGTCACAACATCCAAAATTTTTAAACTTTAGTTTTTTGGGGTTTAGGGGGGAAAAGGTACCTAGGTTAGGTTAGGTTACTTGTTTAATATATGCTAGACTTTACCCCCGTCCCCCTGATAGCCAAATACATAGACGAATTTGTTTCTAAACTATAAAACACTTGTTGCTATTATATAAACTTATAATTTTTTTTGGATGTTGTGACGGTTGGTGGTTCTGACGGATTTTCCTTTTGGATGTTATGACGTTTGGTGCTTGTGACGGTTTTTTGAAATGGTACTACCCCTATCGAAAGTCTTGTCACTTGCCCCTTTCCCCGTTTTTTGCCAAAATTATTTCTTTTGCGGTATATAATGGTGCTTTTAAGCAGCTTGATTTTTTGTTGTTGTTGCTTAAAAGGACACTAGAGATTAGAAGTTCCGTTCGAATGAACCCTCTTCAACTTCCTACGACCAACAATTCTATGCAATTATCCCTGTGAAAAAAAAAATTAATCAAAGCAAGAGGGATCATGTAACAGAAATAACATGAATAATTTCATAACTTGGGGCAAAACGTTGAATAGTAGTACATGAGTTTTCTGATGGCGAATCCGCCGTCAAGTTCTTTGTCGAAATGTTTTTTATTAAATATATTTTTTTTTATATCCAGCAAGCTTCCTAATCAAATTAATTTCTTGGATATTATTAATTCTGGCAAAATTATATATTTGGATCAGCTGAAAAATCAGAACTCTTTTCTTTTTTGCTTTCATAGCACCTAGGAATATGGTGAAACATCATAATGATAATTAAAGCGTTCTAAATAACTTTCCTGGAAAGTAAATAGGCTCCGTCGTACGAGAAAATGAAAAATAAAAATAAGAACGAATAAAAAAAAAGTCTTGCCTGGCTAGTCTAAGTTAGACTCCTTGCTAGGAAAATTCTCCCTTTACTGAGGACATTAGGTACCTGTTAATAAAATGGAACACAATTAAACTGGAAAATCTTATCAGTGCAAGGTAACTAGTACTTGAGTCTGAATTTTTAAAGACAGAAAAAATGAGAAAAAAAGGATATTGGTGATGTAAAACTCCTGAGCTCAACCCTGCCTTTTCAATGGTTGAAAATTAAGCTCTTTTTGTTGATTTTCCAGAATTCTCCTTTGTCAAAAATAATATTTGTGATTCAGCTATCTTACACGCATTCTCATTTCCCAACAGAAACTTCCTAACTGTTTTTATTTTGCTAATGACATTTGGTGTTTTTTGTTGTTATTGTTAATCTCTCCCCCCTTCCCCGTCCCTACTTCCAAAGATATTTACCAACTAAATAAAACTTCAGTTGCGTCTTGAATTGAACGATATTGTCACATAAGAAATAAAAGAAAAACGTGGCTAAAAAAAAAAAAAAAAAAAAAAAACGCCAAAAATACAGTGCACCCAGCAGCCGAAGAAGACGCAGCTTCCCTTTGTAGGTGGAGTTGTCTTTGGGTATCGAAAGATTGTTAATGTTTAATTTTTTTGGACGAAAACAATTTTTTTGGACGATTTTTTTTTTGGAAAGCAGAGTCAATTTCCACTAACTAATTTTTTTATTATTTACACAACTTTTCCTTCTATTAATTTTGTTTTTTATTCATTCTATTTTCTATTCCTTCAAATCACCTGATTTTAGAATTTCCTTTCAATCCCTGATTGCCTCTCTAAAAAAGGTTCGAAGTTGAGTTCAGCCCTTATTGAAACTTCTATAAATTGAAATTGGGCTTCAATGTTTGTGGCTTCTGTGTGTTTTTTGCATTTCTGTGGGTTTCTGGATTCAAACTCCAAATTTTATTGCGTCTTCTTTCTTTTCATATTCCGTGGTACCAAGCATATGATGTGTTTTCAGTACGCCACCAATCCATTACCCAGTGTAGTCCCTTTGACTTATCGAATATTCGTTTGAAGGAGTCAGTTGATGGTTAGAATACGAGGACTCGTACTTAGGACTCAAGTACAAAAAAGATCTATAAGATCTAAAAGATCAAAAAAGATTATACACTACATCAGTCTAAAAAAGCAAAATTTATCTTTGAATTTGTGATCAAATCATTTAAATTTGTGACATCAGCAACTTGTAGTATGATTTGAAATGTAAAATTAGGCTAGTAAACGAAAATATGAAAGGGAAGAAAAAAATTGACAAGAAAAATAGTTTCATCTTCCGCCATAGGTTATTTATGATTAGGTAAATTTTAAAATCTTGTTGTTCAACTCTAAACCCAGAGTTTTAAAATCTTGGGTTGCTCCAAGATTTTTATCATTTTCCTATGCTTATTTTGACTCTCTTAAATCGAAGAATTGTTTGCTTAGTATTTTGGTTCAAATTGTTTGTTTAGGTTTAGTATTCTGCTTCTTTCAGAAGCAGAAGTATATTCTTTTCACTACAGATGAATAGTTTCTTAATTCTATTCATTTTACCAGTTGATATTTCATTCCAAGGAAGGAACTCTTAAACTTGGACACTTTTTAGTATGCTGTACATCCTTTGAAAAATTTTCAAGATTTTTGGTATTTTTCATTTTCCCCAAATTACATCTTGAATTTTGTACAGCCTCTTTCTTTGTGCTAGTTTTAGCGGCAGACAAGTCTCTTTTCCCGTTCTTTTGAAAAATTAAATTAAAATCGGACAGCAGTGTGGGGATAGTAATCGGATTCGTTCATTTCGGCTAGCTGGTTCCCATAGAAACGACATTACTCGGCTTTACAGATTTAATGGGAATTTTGATTGCTTAGCTGCTGAAAAGTTCGATTTTATCCCAGAAACGGGAATTAAGAACTTACTCCTTCTACTGTGTTTGGAAAACAACGCAAGATATAGGCTATTCTAAAGAGAAAGAAGTTTACAGACGGGAATAAGTTTCTTGTTTTTTATTTTGTATAGTTTGTATGAGCGTAGCCAGGAGATAAAGAGCCATGACACCCTTCTTTAGACTAAAAATTTGTGAAGTATGGTTAAAGAAATGGAGATTAAAAAAAAAAAAAATTACAGGAGGTTCTGCTGGTGGTTTAGGTCCTATTCTGAATTAAACACTAAAATGACAAACTTCTTGCTTGTTTTCTTCTAGAAACTCTCTGTTTATTGGAATTTCAGGGAATCTTTTTGTTTATTTTCCTCCTACCCCTCCCCCCTCCAAATGCCTGAATACAACCTTAAGCTAAACACCAGTTTTGCTGTTTTTTTTCTTCAAATTAGCATTATGAACCAACTGATGATGAGAAATAAATATAATGAAGAATGCAAAAAAATTGGACCAGGGCCGTATGCATGCATTGGGGGGAGGGGAGGGTGCGTTCAAATATTCTTGAGGCAATACTAGACATCAAATAACTCGAAAATTTGTGAAGTAGGCATTTGTTATTATAGTACTTTATTCAGAACAAAGCCTAAACTGGAAGGTCACTGAGTTCGTTTGCAATTATGTATCCCCCCCCCTCACAAGAAATTTGTGATCACGCCCATGGTAGTCAATATATCTCTATTCAATAAGAACTGGGGTTCTCTGGGGTTGCGTTAGGGTCAATTTGTCTTCTTTCTCCGAAATGATTAACAAAAAAGTTTCTGAAATAGAAGTTTTTCAAAGAAAAGTAAAAAGCCATATTTAAACAAGACGAGTAGAAATAAAATCCTATAATAATTGAAACATAAAAAGAAAAAATAGTATCAATGAATAAATGAAACCCAAAAAGAGCAGAAATTGAAATTGTATCGAACATAAAGATAAAAAATAGATGGCCTTTAAAAGGTTTGGAGTTTACACAAACTCGTGTATATGGTAATTTCTCTGTGTGGTAATTTGCTTGACCATTCATTTTCATTTCTCTTCAGTTTAGGATGTTCTTATTCATCTATAGAACCATCTGTTGTCTTTATATTTAATATGATTATTTATTTTAAGTCATGTTCGTTTTTTGGTTTCATTTATCTGAAGCCCAATCTCCCAACCACTACATCATGAATAGGTTATAGTGCTATAGGGACCTATAGTGCCAAAACTTTTAGGCAGATTTAAGACAAAATTGGTCCTTCTCTGTCCCTTTCTTTAAGTTTAAATTCAAAATCCCCCCCCCCCCCCTTTCCGCAAAAAACGACTCCCTGAAAGTTTCGACTTTATTCCCCAACTGATTCTCAAGATAGTGCAAATACGCTATTTCGATAACCTGGTACCACATAGTATAATATAGCCTACGCCATTTTGATAACCTAACAATACATTGTGTCTTTTGATGTATCTTGTTGCTGCTTAACTGTGCATAGATTACAAGTCCTATAGGAGCTTATAATGCAAACGTTTTGATGGATTAGAGACAGTAATTGATTAACCATTTCTACCTCCCTCAGATATAAGATTTAAAATCCCTTTCAATACCTTCTCGTTCCTTCTTCTTTTCCCCAACAGTACCTAAAAGTTACTGTAGATACTGTAGATATGCTGTTTCGACCTGTTGTTTGAACTAGACACATATAGTGTCTTTTGGTCTATCTCTCCCCCTTCCCAAGTTAAATTTTAGATTCACTGCCTGCCCCCTCCCCCCAGACCCGGCCGGAAAATTACAACTTGATCCCCCACCCACTCCCGATACATTGCTGATAATTTAAAAATTATCATATAGTGTAATAGTGTCATATAGGTGCATATAGTGTAATTTTATTACTATATTTTATTTGCTCGTTTTTTATAGTGACTCATTTTTATCATAGGTAGCGCGCTAGCGCTGCCTAAGTAAAGAACGATGTGGGCACAATGTGTTTTTTTTTTCTCCATACCCGGGCACTTCGTATCGAAGGAGTTGTCGTAGAAACTAGGGCTCATTCGATTGGAAATTGGAGTGGCTAGTGCCCTTTTTAATAGCCGAAAGTGATTGGAGGGCAACTTGCCCTCCAATCAGTTATCTCAAAAAAAAGTGAGTTTTTTTTTAGTTATCTCAAAAAAAATTTTGAGATAACTATTTTGTTCAGCGGAGTTGATTTCCAGATAGAAAATATATTTTTGAGGAGGACACACCCCCACAACCCACGGGGCAAGGGTTTTAAGTTATGCCCTGGGGGCATATACGGTTTTTATAGAAGACGTTGTTGTAGAAACTGCAAAAAATGCTAAATAGTATGGAAAATAAAAGAGTCATGACCCTTTTTAATTGAAGAAAGTGACTGGCGGGCAACTAGCCCCCCCCCCCACGCCCATTATTCCCCCACCCACATCCAATCAAAATTTTGAGATAGCCACTTTGTTCAGCGTAGTTGATTTCCTGATAAAAAATATCTTTGAGGAGGACACTCTCCCATAGCCCTCGAAGCAAGGCTTGTAAACTATACCTTGAGGCCAACTACGGTTCATAAATGAGTCGATTTCGTAAAAACTACAAAACATGCTAGCTTGTTTGGTTATACGATAAGATATTGTCCTGTTCATTAAGCTACAGTTATACGAGTGCACCTCGCCGTCCCCCACGCCCATCATTACCCAAATACATCCAATCAAAATTTTGAGATAGCCATTTTGTCCAGCGTAGTTGATTTCCTAATAGAAAATATGTTTTTGAGGAAGACACTTCCCTACAACCCTCGGGGCAAGGGTTTTAAGTTATACCTTGGGGTCAGAACAGGGTCTAATAGAAGGTGTTGTCGTAGAAACTTCAAGAAAGGCTCATTCTATTGGAAATTCAAAAGGTTAGTACCCTTTTCTAATTGTCGAAAGTGATTGGATGGCAGCTAGCCCCCTCCCCGAAGCCCATCATTCCCCCAAACACATCCAATCAAAATTTTGAGATAGCCATTTTGTTCAGCGTACTTGATTTCCAGATAGAAAATATGTTTTCGAGGAGGACACTCCCCCACAACCCTCAGGGCAAGGGCTTTGATAAATAAATGAAATCCAAAACGAAGAGAAACTACAATAATTAACCGAATCAAACTCAAAACGAGCAGAAATTAACATAAGTTGGGCGCAAAAGCCCTATGCCTTTCCAAGGCTAGAACAAAATTTGCACTTTACTGAAAAAATACAAACGAATGTACAATGTTAGTTCAATATACACATAATTATATTTACTAATCAAAATGTTAACATTATTTGATTTATTAAAGTTATAAAAGTAAAAACATTTAAATTATTTTCAGTAAAGTGCAAATTTTGTTCTGGCCTTGGGAAGGCATAGGGGTTTTGCGCCCAACGTACGTTACTTTCTGCTCGTTTTGAGTTCGAATCGGTTAATTATTGTAATTTCTGTTCGTTTTGGGTTTCATTTATTTATCAATGCCGATTTGTGGTAGTTTCACGCTTGGTAGATTATTTGATTTTAGTTTTGCTCATTTTTTGTTTAATGGAGTTCTTTACTTTTCTTTGAAAAACTTATTTTGTGGAAAAAGTTTTTTTAATTAATCAACTAAAAGACTTGTGCTCTTATACTTTTGTCTCAAAAATTTTTGGAAATAGAGAACCATTTTTTGACCATTTCCGAATGCACAGTTATATCTAAATTTTATCAGTATACGCACTTTCAATGACAGTGCAATAATACAACATCAAAATTCCCCCTTTTTGTATACTCCCGCTTGTATAAATAGAATTACATAAACGGGTGATCGGGCACAACAAATGTACAATTATGCAATACTTGATAGTGCAGCGGTAAGAACACTTGCCTGTGGCTGTAGTAACTTTGGGTGGAATTTATAGAAAGTTATTTTCTTTGAGAAAGACTAGAAACTTTTCAGTCGTAGAGAAGACTAAAAAGTCGAAAATACAGAATTTTTTAAAACCCGTTTTCGAAGTAGACATAAAAGTTTTTTTTTCATCTTGAATCTACGGAGATAAGTGGAAACAGGGGCACAATGTCCATATTTTGTTAAAAGCAATCTGTTCTATGTGCTGTGCTGGATTTAACGGTCGTCCAGGTGTCAAGGGCCGGATGACGCTTCTAGGCCCAAGAGTTTTTAGGCCCACGGAGTACACCAGCTGGCGCTTTGACGAAATATCACATCAGTCCAATTTTTTTTAAGAAAAAAATCTTCCAGTGATAATGTTTGCGTCCCCCGGCATTTTGTACCCCTAGGCCCGGGCCTAGTGGGTCTATTGGTAAATCTGGGCCTGTCCGTGTCCCTTGTTTTCACTTGTATTCTTAGTTCCTCAAGGGGACATTATTTTTACTTTTTAGTCCATTTTAAAAACGAGTTTAATTTTTGGTTTTTATATTTATTTACTCAGGTACCTTTGTCGTTTCCAGCTTGTTCTCTTGTGCGCCTCTGGGAATCTCAGCCTAGCGAATGATTCTTAAGAGATTTTCTTCTAAAAACCTATCTGTGAACATGGGCCAATTTTCGTAATTTAGGCCCATTGTCCCTGGGGCTGTAGGGTGTATGTTGGACCAGAAGGCAAAGCTTTCAGGGTTTTCAACGTTTCTGGACAAAAAGACCATCTTAAAACTTGTATTCAGTATCATTGTACTTAAGGGAAGAAAAAGCCAGAGGAGGGAGGTTAGTTGCCCTCAAATCACTTTCAGTCCTTAAAAAGGGCATTAAAAATTTCAACTTACAATCCAAGGAGCTCCTTCCCAAATTTCTATGACCAGCCTTTCATGAGAAGTGGCTGGGAAAATTTATTTTACCCCCTTTTTAACCCATTTTTGGGGAAACCAATGTTTTATCTCTGCATGGGGATCCCCTTAGTCTAAGGAATTTAGGATAAGAGCAACTAGGATATGTCTTGTAAAATTTCTGCTTAAAATAAAAAATGCTTCGTTGTTTGTCGAAAGTGATAAATCAGAAGAGTGCTCGGACAAAAACAATGACTATTAAAAACAGTAACAAAATAAATCCGATTGATATAATACATAAAACATAAAAATAATAAGACATAGACTGAACATCATATAGTTTTTTCTTATCCAAAGGGGAGTTTTGCTTTTAGTGCTTCACAAATAGTTTTTAAGCCCGAAATATCTTCATTTTTGCGAGTATTAACTGGTTTTTGCTGAGTTTTACTGAAGGAGCGTTCTCATATCGTCCTTAAGGGAACGACCCTCTCCTTTATCGACAGGCATGATTCTTCCCTTTTTTTTCTTTGGATATAAAGGATTAGAAACATCAAGTTCACACCCGTGCATGGAAGAATCCTAGTTTCTTTGAGAAACAAAAACTATTGTTGTCGGCACTGTCTGTGTGTTCACTATAAAAGGGAAAAAGTTTCTTTGGAATATTAGAGGCGAAAGAATGAGTTTAATATGCAACCTAAACGACCGTGAAGGGAAACTTTAAGAGAACCGCTCAAATCTGCATTTTATTGCTTTTCAAAGGCAATATTCTAAAAATGAAAAAGAAGGGCTTCCATGCTGCATCTTCGCCGGTGATAAAAATTCGTCTTATCCTAATGGAAGCACATTTTATATTTGATTAATAGCTCATTTCTTCAGCTTAATTTTAATACTACGCTGGATCTGAAACAGATGCATTAAATGTAGATGGTGATGTAGGTTGTATATTGTAGATGATTAAATATTTTGAAATATTTTGAAGATAATCTACATCTCTCCTTGATGCTTGTCTGGTTGAGATGCATAAAGAGATCATTGAAATAAGAGTACATTCCACGGCGCCTTATGATAATTAATTTTGAAACAGGTATTTTCGACAATGGTGGTTTTGATCGCTTATTTTTTGTTTTCTTTCGATTGAACGTCATTTTTGGAGATTTCGGTCTCTATTTTTAAATTCTCAATTTTTTCTAATTATTGTTCTGTTGGATCTAAATAATAGTTGCTATTTCTGAGTCAGTGTCTATTGGAGGATGTTTCTCACTAGACAATTTCTTAAAATATACACGTTGCTATGGCCCGTTGAAATGGCCGTAGGCAGCATCTTGTCTAGGGGGGGAGGGGGCGGGGAATAATATTCTATGATGGAAGGGGGGCTGAAGTTGATAGGCAGTTCACAAAATCTCTCATCGCCAGCAAGTTCTATATCATCTTTTGAAATCTTTATTCGTTAATAATCACCAAAAATCATAAATCGTCAATTACCTTCAGCATTAATCTTTTTAGATTACTATGATCGTATTGGTGGCCGGTGCCCCCCCTCCCGCGGAAAATACCCCCTGCGGAAAATACCCCCTCGGAAAATACCCCATGGAAAATACCCCCCCCCCACCCCCCGTGGAAAATAAGGCTTTCCAAAGTTGAGAATTTTATTGGAGTTTTATTTTTTTATTTCCGTAAGGGGAAAGAATTTTGGTACTTGTGTATTATGAATGAAAGATCTTAAGCCGGTACTTGTGTATTATGAATGAAAGATCTTAAGCCGAACTGGCCAGGCATGACAAAAAACCAACAGAGAGAAAAATCCCAATAGAAAAAAACAAAAAAAACAAAACAAACGAGACTGTGGCCAGTGGCCGCAGTCTCGTTTTTTTTTTGTTTTGAGATTTTTCTCTTTGTTGGTTTTTTGTGTATTATGCGCCACTCACTCAAGTTTACGCTGTGTAAAACTCGAGAACAAACCGGTTTCTTTCATATTAGCGTGAGACAAGACAAAGAAAAGGGACAGAATACATGGGAAGTATATAATTTGGGATATATATTTGCACTTAGGGGGGGGGGGGGTGGTAAAGTATTTTGAGAGTTTGAAGTCAGAAAGCAATTCCTTCTAGGTATGTTCACTAAAAAATTACAGAAGAATATCGAGGTATCTGGAAATTTTGTTATAAAAAAAAAAAAAAATAAATAAAAAAAAATAAAAAATAAAAAAAAAAAAAATCCCAGTTTAAAGTAAATGTAATGTTTCGTCTAAGTGTTTTTCCAAATGTTAAGTGTTTACTATTATTAGGTTAATGAGGTTAATGTAGTGTTTCATTTAAGTGTTTTAAGATGATCGCTGATCAAAGTTTATGTTATTTGTGCCTTTCATTTATGTTATTTTACTATGTTCATGGCCGTATATTTGGCTTTGCTCTAAAATACACTTCTCTATCTATTTATCTAATATACAGAATACTTGTACCAAACACATTTTGCATGCAGACCCGCTATACGTTACCCCTTCCCCCCTAATATGCAAATATATAGCCCAAATTTATTTATAAAGTAGCGTAAAAACTAACGAAAAAAACTGGTATGTTCTCGAATTTTACACAGCGTAAACTTGAGTGAGTGGCGCATATTACACAAGTACCGAAATTCGTACCCCCTACGGAAAAAAAATAAAATAAAACTCAAAACTTTCAAATTTGGAAAGCCTTAATTTCCACGGGGGAGGTATTTTCCGGGGGGGGGGGGTAAATGCCTAGAACCGCTCTTATTACCTTCTTGCAATACTAAAATATAATAAACCCAATATCCTACTTCCAATTTCCAGAAAACATAAACACCATAAAGGTGATTTGACACAAATCGCATTACGGTTAGATAACAGCTTGTTGTTCTAAATATCCAATTCGAATGTTTAAAGCTGGGCGATATTAAAAATCCAAATGATCTTTCTATATACAGGACCAAAGAAGTTCTAAGCCCATGACCGTTTATCTGTCTTACTAGGTTGCAGCTTCTGCTACAATTGTGACAAGCCCTTATGGTTCAGTAATAAACTTGATTGATTCACTGACCTTCATAATAAGAAAAAAACGGTAAAAAAAGTGATGTATATTAGTTACTATGTCTGCACACAGAGGGAAAGGGTTCCTTCCTCTAGAAATGGTAGAAGGTTCGCGCCTCTAGGAAAATTATGGTCCAAAGTTGCACTTTATGTGTTTGGGTCCCCCTCCATCTTTGGAAAACCACCTGTATCAAAGTTACATTCAAAATAGAGTGATTACGTAGTAGGTGATTTGCGTAGGTTATAACAGTAAATTTAAAATGTGTGATTTAGGTAGCTATCCTGGAGGGGGCCATCTTCAAAGATTCAGAGTTGCAAATTTAGGATTTTAACGGAACTCGCTTTTCTGGTCCCCAAAATGTGGAACCAGAAAATAGAGTATCCACTCACTTTCCATGTATTTCTATAAGTAGACTGTTGTCACTAAATATTCGAGACCGAATAAAAATTTAGATAAGTTGAAATTTCTCATTTGGAGGTTCAGGCCTTTGGGCGTTGCACTCTTCCTTAATTACCTTATCTTTTTTCAGGGTGCTGGGACGTGGTTCAATGTTTGTTTTCTCATCGATGCAATTTGAAAAGTTGACTGGACTTGCACCGCTGGCAGTGGGTGAGAGGTCACTCCTTGATCTTGGCGCAGGTGATGGAGCAGTGACTGAAGTGATGAGGCCCTATTTTTCCAGAATAGATGTTACTGAAGTATCTTGGCCCATGCAGAGGGTGCTTAGAAGTAAAGGCTTTAGGTAGTAGGGGTAAATAAAGTTGTCTTCTACAAATGACGGCCCACAGAGCCACCTTATAAATAAGAATTTGTCATCTAGAGGTGGCAATGGTGAAAATCTTCGTATTTTCAAAATTGGGCTATAAACGCTTGATTATAAACATAAAATCCCGGATGACACGTTAAAAGTTGCCATAAAGCACAGGCACAAATATAAAAGAAAGGAAGGGGGTTCGAGCCCCCCCCCCCCTCCAAGTGCCGATATGTTGGCAATATGTCCTGCCAATTTCTATATATTTCCAATTTTTATTTTCCATTTTGTCTTCCTTGCTTTTGCTAAAGCCTGTTTTAATAACCAAGATTTGTGGTGGGAGCAGTATACTTCGAATACCACTTTTTATCAAAATTCCAAGGCTTGAATAGCCATCCATTGTTTTGCGGTTTTATTTACTCATTATTTCACCGTTCCTTGGAAAGGGCCTATTTTATTTTAATGTTCTATTTTTGAGGTTCCTTTTGTTTTATTTTGTCCTTAGGACTTGTATCCGTATATGCCTTACTCCTTTTTCTACTCTTGTGCACCGGGGATGGTATAGCGCAGCTCTCGACTGAAATGTCTGCATATTTATCCTTCTTTATTCACTGGCTAGAACCTCATTTTTCTTCTTCACATTTCCTTATTTTATTTTGTTACTCGTCTTGGCAATTTTGCTTTAAATTGATTGAATATCTCGTTGAAGGAGTAAAGAGATGACTCCTCTAGCGGAAGTGCCTCTTGTACTCTTATGGATTACTTATGTTGGGAGTTTATTCCAATGGCTAACCAATTGCTGGGCGGAGCTTTTCATTTATCAGTCTCATCTACAAGTCTCCCGGTGAAGCTTCTCTGTGAAGTCTCTCACCGGGAGACTCCCGGTGAAGTCTCCCGGTGAAGTCTCTGCGAGTAACATTAATACGACTTAGTCTTCTCGTCCCAACTTTGATAATTTCCTTAGAAGGAGTAAAATTCATTAGAGCAAATTGTCAACTTCCTCTGAATGAAGGTAACAGTACACATTTGTAGAATACTTTTATATTACCCACGTCAACTTATTTTTGATGCAACTAGGCGGGTTGTACGGGGCTAAGGTTGATACCTTTCTTGCTTGGTGGAGGTTGATGCCGTTCCTGTGACTAATATCCACTCCACTTTATCTAAGGGAGTACAGTAATATTTTTTCACAGATTTTGAGCAAAAATCCATCCTTTAGCCTCAGTATGAGAAACTCAGATTCTGAGAAACCAAGATCAAAAATTTTAAATTATCCCTTCTTTATCCCTTATCCTTTCTTTATAAGTTTCGGCAAACCACTTTTATGCAACGAGATGTTTTATGGTTTATTGTATGTTTTTGAGAGGGTTATACTGTTTAGCCCATTGCTTATTTTTTATTTATGTTACTTTTCAACCAAAATCCAAAACTGACCAAAATCAAAAACACCATTTAAAAATTAAAATAAGTTTCATCAGCTTAAAGGGAATTGAAAAAGTTGGATTAATTTAAGAAACATTGCTTTTTTTATATTTCCATTATTTTGAATCGATGGAGATTATTAATAGTTTACGTTTAACTTCAGAGTTGTTTTCTTTTTATAGTTTCGAAGACTTCAAGACAGAGTACTAAATGATTACTATATACAGTAAAAATACAGTTAGCCTAAAGTATTATTAAATAAAAAAAACAAGTTTTTTTTTAACTGAAAGTAAGGAGCGACATTAAAACTTAAAACGAACTGAAATTATTCCGTATATGAAAGGGGCTGGCCCCTCCTCAACGCCTTGCTCTTTACGCTAAAGTATTTTATTTTTAAAATAAAATAGAGTTGTGAGAAAGAGTCAAACTTTAGCGTAAAGAGCGAGGCGTTGAGGAGGGGATAGCCCCTTTCATATACAGAATAATTTCTGTTCGTTTTAAGTTTTAATGTCACTCCTTACTTTCAGTTAAAAAAACTTGTTTTTTTAATTTAATTTTTGATCGTTTTTGAATTAATGCAGTTTTTGGTTTTGGCTCACCGTACATGAATAATTAAAACAAAATTTGCATATCAATTGTACTTTTATTTGGTTGAATGGCTTTCTCGAAAGTTGTTTAATTTTATTTACGAACGTTTTTATTAGTAATAAATAAAAGTAACTTACGAAATAACTTACGTAATGAACCCTCTGTATTCATATATTTTTAATAAGTATATTAGGGGATTCGTCCACCAGTAAATACATCGCTCTTTATGCTAAAGTTCGAATTATGTACCAATTCTTTAAAAATGTCTTCTTAATCACACAAGCCGTTAATTAGAATTTCTGATCGTTTTTTTTTAAATAATGCTGGGGAACCCGGGGCCCCCTTCATAGTAATGTCCCTTCCCCCATGAAAACTTCCTCCATGGAAAGATCCTCCCATGTAATCCCCGACCCCCCCCCCCCACACTACCAGAAAAAATCGCCCCCTGAAAACGTCTGTATACTTCCCAATAACCAATACTATATGTAAACATTGGGTAAAGTTCATTACTTTCAGCCCTCCCCCCGGGGACTTTGGGGGATTAATTTATTCGAAAAGCCACAGTTACTATATTTTCGACCATGCTTAACAAAATGGCTATCTCAACATTTTGATCTGGTGACTTTGGGAAAAAATGAGCGTGGGAGGGGGCCTAGTTGTCTATCTTTTTTTTTGTCTCTTAAAAAGGGCACTAGAACTTTTAATTTCCGTTCGAATGAGTCCTCCCACGATATTCTAAGACCACTGGGTCCATACGATCACCCGTGGGAAAAAAACAACAAAACAAATAAACACGCATCCGTGATCTATCTTCTGGCAAAAATACAAAATTCCAAATTTTTGCACACAGGAGCTAGAAACCTTTACAGAAGGGTTCTCTGATATGCTGAATCTGATGATGTGATTTGCATTAAGGTTCTATATCTTGTTGGGAGTGTTTCCACCTTTTTTCGAAAATAAGGCAAATTTACTCAGGTGTTAAACTTTTGATAGGTATGACTAAACTTGATGAAACTTATATATTTGAAATCAGTATTAAAATCTGATTCTTTTGATGTATCTATTAGTATTAAAATTCCGTCTTTAGAGTTTTGGTTACTTTTGAGCCGGGTCGCTCCTTACTTACAGTTCGTTACCACGAACTGTTTGATATACAGTAATTACAAAAGTAGTATTACAGTAGACTGTTTATATTTTTTCTGTTTGTATTATTATTCATGATTTGATTTTTATCATTCAGCACTTCCAATAATTTTGAATTCAACCGAAATACAATTCGAGACAATTTTTTTTGGGGGGCGGGGGAGTGGGACTACAGCCCATTTTTGAGATAATGCATACCTCAATATATGTAAGCAGAGCGGGACGTAAGTAGAGTGAAGGTTCTCAGGCCAAAGGGCTCTTCCTTAATGTCCGCATTCCTAAGTATTATTCCTTATTGTCCTGTACTTTGCCTGATTCCTAGGGGTTTCTGTCTAAATAGACTCCTGTATATGTCTGCTACACCCGCTCCCTCTAAAAAAAAAGTAAGTATGCTATAATTCACCGATTTTCGCTTATAGTATTAGAATGGAATGTACTTCAATATTTTGAGATTCAGTCCCCTTCCTCGTCTTCCCTGCAAAATAAAAACCTCACGCTCCTAGAGACAATACTACAGCTAAACACTTCTGTTAAGATATAAAACTATTTGTTAAGATAAAGGGAAAAGCTTACAGTAATTCAGCATCTGGAACAGATCAGGCTCGCATAGAAAAACTGTTGAATCGTCGATTTAAAACTAGAGGTAGGTTTGTGTATTACGTTATTTTTTATTATTATTATTATTAAAACACGTAAAATATGTGCTAACACAGGCCAGAACCCAGTAAAGAGCGTCTTACTAGGGATTTAGCATGATTTCATGACGTCATAACTCGCAAACGATTAAAAAAGAAAAGAAAAAAAAGATAGAGGTTTTCGTAAAGGAAAAAATCGCATCGACCCTTAAAAAAGACTCTAAGATTTTCAATTTCCAGTTGATAGAGCCCTCTCTCGAATTTCTACGATCACTCCTTCTATTACGAAACGGCCGGAAGAAAAAAAAAGAATGTATGAAGGCCAAAATGCTCTTTACTGAGTGTCCCCTGCAAGGGGAACTTGATAAGTGCTACAGAGGGCACTTGTGTAGTAATTTGTTACACACTTTCTACTCGCTAAACTTTCTCGTCCATTGGATAGATTTTCTTCACTTGTTCTATTCTAATGGTTGAATAAACGTTTATTTAAGTAAAATTAAAACAGAAGAAATATATATGTGAAGACTCCCTTGAGTAATTAGCATTATTTCCTCATTAGTACCCTTCGCGCATTCAGGAAAGCCGGGAAAACACAACGCCCTTGAATTAGGGACAAGGAAGGTCTTGTATATCAACAGGTTCATCAACTTAAGTATTTAAAAGCTGCTTGGGGATCCATCCCTAATTAGGAAATTACCGGGGAAACCGGGGGATACGCCCAATTAAAAATTACCCACAGTCAGGGATACGAAGATATTATCTCTGCGCTTAGGGCGAAGCATTAGCAGAATGGGACATCTGAGTGGGTTTTTAATATCGCCCAAATGATTTAGTTATCCCAGGGATACTAATGAGAACAATAAAAAAAAATGAGATATTACAACGTAACGAGGTAAGGCCCCCAGGTGAAAGCATGATTGGGAAAAAAATTCCCTGTTGAGTAAAATAATTAAAAACAAAATGTTTAACAAGAATGAAGGATAAAAGATATAGTATGGGAAAGAGTTATCTCCTGTGGAATATTCTCTGATGATAAACAATATGGGATAGAAGAAAATGATTAGGAAACAATTTCTTGTTGAGTAAAATACCCAAAAACGAAATGTGTAACAGGAATGGAGAATAAAGGAAATACCATGGGAAAGGCTTATCTCCTATGAAATATTTTCTGGCGATAAAACAATAGGTCTATGTGATATGGTAAAAAAGGGGGAAGGCGAGGAAACCTTTCAGCAATATTTGATTTTTTTTTTTTATCACAACATTATAAACATTATAAATAATTGAATAACGTTTGTTACATAACATTTTTGTCAAACAAGTTATATTCAAGGAATATTATCAGTAGCTAAACAACAGTATCTCAGTAATTTTTGTAATTTTGAAGTACGAAGAGCATCAAAATAAAATTGTTTAGCCCCCCTCCCCCCTTAGGCTCATTATAGGCTAATTCATATCTAAAAATAAGTTTTTAAGTTTTTTGGGGGTTGTTTCAAAATTATGAGGTTTTATGGTAGTGCAACATTTTTCTCAGTAAATAAGCAGAACAAACATTAACAATCTGTTGATTCACAGCGACCACTACACCTTCAAAGAAAAGCTTTGCCCTCTTAAGCTGTTCGGTGCCATATGTTTTAGCTTATTTTTTGTTTTTGTTTTCACCCATGTTTGTTTTATTAATTTTGGCGTCCACTACTATCAAAAACTGCATAACTACGTGTGAAAATCTTTTTTTCTTTAAAAAATTGAATTCTAGATTCTTCCTCATGAAAGAAAAATATATATATGGTTTTTTAAGTTTCCACTTGCCAATTCACAGTTAGATATCTTTTTCACCGTCCTTGGTACTTTTATGGTTAAAGGAAGCTATTTAATGGAAATACGAGTGCTACCCACAATATTTTTTACATTTATTCAATTAAAAAAAAAAAAATAACAACTAAGGGACCCATTATAAAAATTTGAAAACTGAACTTTAGCGATTACTTAATATTGTATCCGTTCAAAACAAGACAAATCTTCTAATTAATTGCCAGCTTATTATTTAATGAATGCTTATTATTGTGACAGTGTATTCATGTGATTTCTGTAAATATATAGGAATTTTGAGTTTTGTACTGCGTATTCGTAATTATTTCTATCAAATAAATGTACGATTAAGATATACATTATTAACAGATAAACAGTAGTCATTATGATTTAGTAATATTTTCTAGTTCTAAAGACTAATAAAAATCTTTTTATAAAAACATGAGGGGTAGGTATCCAGAAAATAGACTGCATTTTTGGCGAAAACGAAACCACAGGAAGAATTTGCTGACATATAAATTTGGAAGTGGAATTATTCAAAATACCAGGGACAATGACAGTAAAATTTTATTATGTTAATTGGTTAAGTGAAAAACTTACAGAAGCATATAATTTTTCAAAAATAGGGTCTTTTCCATAATTTTTTACGGAAAAGACCTCCGTAAGAAGTTACGCAACTTTTGATAATTGCGGGCATCAAATTAAAGAGAAAAAGTACATAGGATCATAATTAAGCAACAAAAAAAAAGTTAAAACACATGCAGCCAAACAGCTCAAGAAAGTGAAGCTTTTCTTTGGATATACAGTTTTTTGGGGGGGATCAACTGATTGCTAAATGTTTGGGTCTTTACGGACAAAAAGCATTGTCAAATGTAATTAATTAGTTTCGCTTATTAATTTTCACGGTTCAGCGTGGTAGTACTGACGAAAATATGGTATTGCCTTAAAAACTTCGTAATTTGAAACAACCAAAAGCAAAAGAAAATCTCAGTTTTCAGGTACGAATAGACCTAAATGTTTTTATTGCCCTAAATTCCCTATACATTTTTTTGCCCTAAATGGACAAAATATGTATTTATTTTGACATCCTTGGTATTTTAACTGTTTCTTAACATCGTCGCGGTTCGAATAAAGACACATCCTATAGGCAGGCCAGTTTATTACTTCAGTATTCTTAAAATTTCCTTACCTAGAACTAAGGCCGTATCAAAGGGAGGGGGGTTAGGGGGTTTGAACCCCCTCCCCCCCCCGAAGTGGTTGTCCGACTCGTAAAAAATGTAACACAAATGAATATAAACAAATTTTGTTGTGTTTTTAAAAAGTTTGTTTGTGACACACACCCCCCCCCCCGAAAAAATCCTGTATACGGCCCTGCCTAGAATTATTCATTTAAGCCTGCCTAGTGCTCTGTATGTTTCTTAAAGGATTGCGTGCCATGTCTCCATGTGTGGCAAAAACTTGCAGTTACCATGTGTAAAATACTGATTTTCTATTTAATGTTCAAACACTACCCTTCTGAAAGAAATGAAAAAGAAGTTTGGAACTTGACATTCCCTGAAGCTGATTTTGAAAATTAATTTGTTTAACTGCTGTAATATCAACTTTGTTTAAATGGAGCGATTGTTGAACATAGGTGAATGACAGGGTGCCAATTAACAAAAATATAGGGGCAAGGTTTTTTATTTAGTCTTTTTTTTCTGTGAACATACAAAAAATGTATTTTTCCAAAAAAGTAAGCAAGCCCAAGGGGAGGGGTCATTTTTAAATTAAAATACTAAGCAAAGGTATTTTTTACAAATCAAAGCCCCACCCCCAACAATTTTTGCCTCTGGTTAATGAACATAAAGATACCCAGTATCTAACTGGGGCGGAACTATGTAAAATATATAACATATAGTGGAGAGAATAACGTGTATCGTTGATCTCATTAAAGAAAATTGGTTGAAGTAAAATCTCTTCGGCCTAAAGATTAAGAAAGGTGACTTTTGTCTTTTTCGTGAGGATTTTTAGCTACACCGCAAAATTTATTTCACAAATACTTGTCGGGAAAACAAGAAATAGTATGCAATATTGCCACCACAGCTGATTGCGTAAGATTGACACGAATATGTAAGGAGTAGAGAAACGTCTAATGACTAAGAAGGCGGTACGGGCCTCGCCCTCGCTCTTCCTGGCTCAAATGTGAGTTACTCTTGATGATAACTCTCTTTTCTTACATCATTTGTAACATGGAATATATCCTAACAAGTTTTCTTTGCTGACGTCAAATCGTTGACCCTCAAAGTGTATGCAAGTGATTTTATGCTCGTAATTGATTTAAAAAAATAAAATTCAATTTTTTATGTGTTTACTTTCAGAAGAAGCTTCTTTATTTTGCAAACATTAAATCTTATTTTATCTGCCTTTTTCTTTTTCTTTCTCCCCTAGTTTAAGAAAATTTGAGCATGTTTTAACATTTCTTGAGTGACCTTTAGTACATTATTTAATTTCTATTAATTTTTTCTGTACTTGTATCCATGCTTTTCCCATGGAAGTTACTAATTTAAAATGGTAACTAGTGATTTTTCTTTATTAATATTTTTTTTATTTAATACTTTTTTATGGGAGGTTTTTTTTTAATTCTCACAAGACAAGTTTTCTATAGTAATCATCTCCTAGTAATTCTATGTATTATGATTAGGACAAATAAACGACTTTCCTTTATCATTATAAAAGAGGTTTGGGTATTTAGGAATTGGTATTACCCCTCCCACAAATTTCAAGTTCCTCCCATCAAGTAGCGTTTTAATTGCTGCTCTGACGTGAACTGTCATGAATCCTTTCTTATTTCTTTTATCTAGTGTGGTTGGTGTCAATTCCTGGGCCGACACAGATCGAAAATACGACTTTATTTCTGTTCTTAACCTTTTGGATCGTTGCGAGAAGCCATTGACTCTATTAAACGATGTCAAGCGTTCCTTAAAGTCAAGAGGAGGTGTTATCATTGCTTTAGTTTGGCCTTTCAGGCCTTATGTTGAAAGTGGTGAGTTATATTAGACGTTAATGTTTTCTTTCAATGAGACAGAGGGCATTCATTAAATTAGGCAAGGGTACTGAAAGAGGGAGGAAAATAAGGGTTTTCACGTCTATGGTTTTCTCTGTAGATCTAAAGTCTGGTAGCTCGGATAGTTTTGGAGGGGTGACAATCCCCTCTACAATTCTAAATCATATTTAGTTGCTTGTACTGTCCAAATACTGCAAATTGCTAGACTCATAATAACGCTTAAATTGACTTAGGAAATCGGTAACAGGTGGCGTTTCTCGTGTATAGCAAGCATAATTGTGAATATTATAAAGATACTGCATGAAGAAAAGACGCAAGGAGATCGTTGAATACACCGTAATTTCGTATCTAGTAATATAAGGTCTAATATCGTAACAATTAAGGATTTTACAGGAATTTATATCATTTCATGGTGTTTTTGAAGTTCACTTAGGAGGAAAAGCTTGAATATACTTGGAAAAGGGGTGGGGGCCCAGGTTCCAGTGGGATCAAGGCTAAAAACATACCTAAAAGAAAAATTACTCAAATCTAAAAATACAACTAACCAGAATGATTCATGTAGACTGACACAACAACATACCCGAACGTCCACTGAGTGATTCCAGTTATCTTCTGAATTTTCGTAAACTTCTAACTGTCTTCAAGTTCGATTTCTGTTTTGCTCTTGAATGTCTGCATCTGTTTCTTGACCAAGCTGTCGCTCTCATTGCTGCACCTCAGGAAGAAAAAAATAGATATAGTTCTAGCACCCAGACTGATGGGTCCAGCCCATTAAGTACTGGACTGTATTTGGAATTACTAGCACTAAGTACTAGTACTATTTTGTAGAAGTTGACATTCGTGCCTAGATATAAACTTGGGTGGATCTGACAAAGCTGGTTACGAGACTGTCAGATAATTGGGGATAAACGGTGAAGTCGAAGTATACTAAAGGCACCATAAACACGAGGCAGTGGCAGCCCATTTAAGTGGCTGAATAACCACTCCAGGCTCCAGTTACGAGCTTCAGAAGTTCTACTTCTGTGAAATGAAAAGTGGCATCTTGTTGTATGATCTCTTATATAAGATTTAGGTTTAACGAGACCAATCAAAAATATTGCCTGTGGTAAAACAACTCGCTAAAGTTGATGAATCATGTTGGAATTAACCTAGCTCGTTTTTGAATCCTTCCGAGCTCATCATAATCAGGGAAAAGGAGTCAAGAAAGCTGCCAATGATCTGGAAATAATAGTTTCGTTGCCCTAGAAAAACTATATATTTTGACTGTAGTTCTTTTGTTATCCAAACGTTGGAAAAATTGTAGCATTACCGAATCATAGTTCTTTTGTTATTTTGAGCTCCCTGAGTTGAATTGCCGACGTGTTCAGTTTCATCTCTGCAGTAGATTGGACTCAGTAGTCTAGGTTGAGATGTTGAGTTTCTGTTATATTTGGTTCCTTGCGTTGAGTTTTGGTTCTGGGTCTTTTATTTTTACTGTTGTACATGGGGTTGGCTGGGTTGAATAGGACGTGTTGAGTTTTCTATTTGGAGGTGAATATTTCAAATTGTCAATGTGGAGTTTCCTGTTTGGTTTTTTATCTTAGGTATTTTGTGTTGACTTGTCTGGCTTGATTTTGTGATGCTTCAGGTTTTCTCAGCTGTGTTGGTTGGGTTCTGTTTGCTTTATTGAGTTTCATGTGTTGAGTTTTAATATTGTTTCACGCGAAAATTTAATGACTTATCTTCTGAAATTTGCATCTCATGTAAAAAGTGTAACAAGTTCTACTTTCAGAATCATGAGATTTCGGAGTGGGCACAGTCGCGGAAGTCCTACCTGCCTGTGCGTTGGCCGTGCAGTAACGCTTCTTGTATTGTTTCTCACACTATAGGCTGTGGCCCCAGCAGAATGGTGAATACGTCCCGCCACTCTCATTCTCGTTGGACACGAGGCTCACTGTTTTGTACCAAGAGTTTTAGAAAAAAAGGGAAAAGAAATGGTACCGGAACTACTAAATTAAGGAGCTGAACCAGCACGTCTCAAACTTTTAACCACGAGACTCTCTTGGAGTTATGATTTTTAGGAGCAAACAAACATAATTTTGTGTAACCAAGCATGATTTCCTACTTTTCTCTGTCAGTTTTTTATATTTGTAGATAATATATATATATATATATATATATATATATATATATATATATATATATATATATATATATATATATATATATATATATATATATATATATATATATATATATATATATATATATATATATATATATATATATATATATATATATATATATATATATATATATATATATATATATATATATATATATATATATATATATATATATATATATATACTTATTTGACTTAAGGCTCCTGTCCCGTGATTTGTGGCATAGAGATTGTAGTAACTTTACTCATCCAGGTGGACCAATTTTCTGCTATGAGGGGGGCCTTGTTATCCGAAATTTTGGCTATACTGAGAAACTTCTGTAGGTTGTCCTTCCACTTGGTCCGAGGTCTGCCCCTCGGGTGGGACCAACCCCGCAATGTGGGGTCAAAGTCACACATGATTCTAGCAGCGGCTGTCGTTGGCATTCGAAGGAGATGCTCAAACGCCAGAAAGTTCGCTGGGCAATTCGAAGTGAGCATAAAACCTGGTGATTAAGGGCAAGGAGTCTTTCATTGCTCACAAAGTGAGTTCCATTCTCTATATAAGCAGAAGCAGGAAAATCTAGAAGAAAGAGCTTGAGGTTTAGTTAGAAAATAGAAAGTATTTTGCTATCCTAATTGCTAAATTTATAGCCAAATTTAGCATACCTATAAAGAGCCACGCTTTAATTCTTTCTGAAAAGGGAATTCCCATTGACAAGTAAAAAGAACTGGCAGAAAAAGTAAGAAAATCATGTGTGTTTCCCCCTAGAAAATCCAAAAGATTCACAGTTCGAACTTTAGACTCGCAGGTCCAGTCTCTGAAGATGGCGGCTACGGTGCCGGTTTTCTAGGACTAGTGGCCAAAAATAGCGAGCCCCGGTGTGTAACGTTTAGTTTTTTTTTAAATAACCCTGGAATATGTGACCTAGTTTTGCCACCTTACTCAGCTTGCGGGTGGGGGAGGGTATCCTATATGCAAATGGTCGCCGTCAGAAAACAGAATATGCTTATGTGTGTGCTTTTTCTTTTTTTTTTTTTTTTTTTTTTTTTTTTTTTTTTTTTTTACATATTTAAATCTACAACGTACGTATTTTCAAATAAAAAAGGGTATGTCTTAATGATTATGCGTTGCTCAATAATGATTGAATTATTGATCATTAACTAATAATTTAGCTCTACGGATAAAACAGAAAACTAGACTACAATTGTTTGTGTTATGAGTGAGCTGTAAAGTGACTCGCTCTATTCAACTTACCTAAGGGGTCTCACAACACTAAAAATAGCTTAATTTGTGTAATTGGTAAAATTAGTTTAGCGATAAGAGTCTGATCTGAATTTCTGAAAGATTCACGATTACAAAGCTTGAAAAATACCAAGAGACGCAAAACGGTAATGGAAATTACTATTATTTTACATATCAGGCCCTGAAAATCAGCAAAAAGCTAACATTATCGTCTTATTCTATGCATTCTTTTCAAAACAAGAAGAAAACAAAGCTAATATGAAATGGGGTTTTTTCAACACTAAATTCAACAAAAGGTGAATCAACCACTCTATCCGCAAGAACATTTGGAATTTAGTCAAGGACACTGTCTGGAGAGGTGTCAATTCCTGAAACGTGCCCCTCTAAGCTGCATATTTACTGATATGCAGCAATATTTGCAGGAGAAATAATATATTTTTCATTAAAAATAAATTTAGAAACTAATATTCATATTAGTTTCATATCAACGGACCGAGTCCGTTGATTTTGAATTGAAGGGATCAATTCAAATACACCAGATATACCAGACATTTAGCTTTGGCTTTCATTTAAGTATTTAGCCTAGTTAGTATTTTGGTTAGTTTAGGTTGCGCTTTTAATATATACAACAAATATACAACAAAGCGATCAAAAGGTAAAAAGGTTACTAACTAATTAATTTTTTTTTGTATTTATTACATTTTGTGTTCATGTACATTAACTATAGTAGTAATTCAGAGAATAACTAAGGCTAGCTTAGTAGTAATTCGGAGAATAAAGTTTCAGTCAAGAAGGTTTTCAGGCAGTTGTAAGTTCGTCCCACCAATAAATATTTTATCAAAATTTCCGGCTGTGTGTGTAATTTAACTATGATATTGTTCTGGGGAATCCCCCCCCCCCGAAAAAAAAATGTTTTTGGTAAGTTAATTTACTGTCTATAGTCATGTAAATTGATGTTGTTGCCACTCTAAAAAGACTGAAACTTTTGTAAATAAAGAGGTTTGCTTCTTTTGTACGTTGTTAAAAAGAAAAGAAAAAATGACAAAAATGAAAGAAATAAGTAATTAATTTGCGTTATATCAGCTTTCTAAATAGTTGAAAAGCCACTTGGCCTAATATAGCCTACTTTATTATTCTATCCGTACGCTTGCTGAAGCTGAACGTTTAAACCATTAAGAAAAGCTTCATACTTTCCAGTAGTTTGCTTAGTATTATTAGACATAACTGTTTTGACATCCGATATACGCCATAATAGGCTTAACCATAGAGTGTAGATACGAATATTTCTTGGAATGTGAGCTCTATTTAGGCCCTTTTATGGGCGTCAATAAAGAATTTACGCCCCTTTTTTCGCTTGTCAGTGTTCCTTTCTCTACTGAAAAGACTTACCTTTTCAAGAGAAAGGGAAAGATAAAGTTATTTCGAAAAAATAACTATTTATGTCTATTTATGCCTACTTATCACCAAAAGTTGGCTCATAATATCCAGTAAAGCCAAAAAAACTTTTGCAAGGACATATTGTTATATAGCCTATATGGCCTCATTAGTCCGAAACCTAGCCTATTCTCCTAAATCAGACAGAAAATTATTGACTTTATTTAGAGACTTGAAGTGAAATCTTTTTTGTTTATTTATTTGTTACTTAAAGTTTTATGCTAGTTTGGTATGCATCTAATTAAAATGGAACATCTGTATCCCGGAATTTAACTTTAATAAACTGTTCGAAAATGTCACAAATCTCAACAAACACAAACGAAAATCTCACAAACACAGTGCACAGTGCCGGTTTTCTAGGACTAGTGGCCAAAAATTCACAATGGTGCTTTTTTTAAGTTATTCTCCCTGGATGTTTTTCTATTTACCTTGATAAAAATACTAAATGTAAAACCTGGGTTTAGGGGGGTTTGTTTACTTGTTAGAACTTGAAGTTACAACAGCTCCATGAAATACAAGTTCTCTACATATCGACTGTTTTGTTCACATAGTGAAAGCTGGAACAGATTTTCCCATGTCAAGTGAAAATGACCAAGTGAAATCGAGCCATTTAGTACCTTCAGGGTTGCCACCAGCTCGAAAATAAAATCCCGATTTTTCTTTAAAAAATCCTGAAATTAAAAAAAATCTCCCAGAACAAGGTTTTTAGGTTATACAATATAGGGCTGCACAGTGCCGGTTTTCTAGGACTAGTGGCCAAAAATAGCGAGCCCCGGTGTGTAACGTTTATTTTTTTTAAATAAACCTGAGATATGTGACCTAATTTTGCCACCTTACTCAGCTTGCGGGTGGGGGAGGGTATCCTATATGCAAATGAACGCAGTCAGAAAACATAATATGCTTATGTGTGTGTGTTTTTTTTTTTTTTTAATAACATATTTCAATCTACAACGTACGTACTTTCAAATAAAAAAGGGTATTTTTTAATGATTATGCGTTGCTCAATAATGATTGAATTACTGATCATTAACTAATAATTTAGCTCTACGGATAAAACAGAAAACTAGACTACAATTGTTTGCGTTATGAGTGAGCTGTAATGTGACTCGCTCTATTCAACTTACCTAAGGGGTCTCACAACACTAAAAATGCTGAAAAACGACGACTTATCAACCATTATGACGTTTGGATCGATCTCAAAAGAATTTTTTTTCTGAAATGTCGAACAAAATGGTTAATCGAAATTAGGGAAGCGCTATTCTTTCATTGGCTTAGCCTTGAAGCACACTAGACGTGCTATAGAACGAACGTGACATATTTTGGTCTCAGCCATCCATGTGACTCTGTTTGTGTTGAACAACCGAAATTATAGAAAAACGGACGATATATTTTAAAACGAAGAAAAACTAAAAAAAAAGCAAACTGTGAATGTTAAAAATTCCTAATATTTCGGCTTCACGTCCGGAAGCTATTATCAACGGAAAAAAGCAACAAACAGACTAATCTAAACAAAATATATAAATGAAAGAAAAACAAATTTATCATATTATCATTATCGTATCGAACGTTCTTAAAATGTGAGTTTAGTTGTGTTTTTTTTTCTTTATATGTTTTTTTTTTATTTAGTTTAGTTTCTTTGTTGTTTTTCTTCTGTTCATAAACGCTTCCTGACGTGAACCCGAAATTTTCTATTTTTTTATTACCTATAGTTTGTTTTTGTTTTTGTTCACTATCTTGTTTTAAAATACTACAACCGTTTTTATATATTTTCATTTGGTTAATTTTGTAAATAGAAAGGCAGTGTGGTCTAAGAAAATAATTTACCATTGAAATACACATGCGTATTTTAAGATTTTCAATAATTTTTTTTATATAGAAAAGCCTTATCAACTTCAGATCAGTATAATTTTTGGGATGGACCCATAAATTTCCACCTAAACCTCCACCTCTTAGTAAAACCTCTTAGGTATAGATGTTCTAGAAAACAGAAGAGATCACTAAAAAAGTGATAAAGTTTTAGAATTTTGATGTTATATAGTCCCAAAATAATTTTTAGAGCTTTACTGCTTTCCACTACTTTTTTTTATAATGATTATATAAATATGCTTTTCGTATACTAAGTCTAGAAAGATTTCTTCTGAAAAGTATGTCACGTAAGATTTCAGTATATATGTTAAAGGTTATTTGCCGTGTCGAGTATTATAAGAAACGTCATTTGAAGTGATAAAATCATGGTTGCAGCGATACCTGGAACCTAGAGAAAAACGAACCACGGCCAACAGTAGAAAAAAATTAAAAACGCTTTAAAAAAATGTCAAGTCAGCGAAAATTGCTTTTAGAAGCTGATCAGGAGTGGTTAACTATGATTTCGGTTAATCTTGATGGTCAAATTTTGTTGAGAAAACAAATTTATAGAAATTTACGAGAAAAAACTGAAAACCCTCAAAAGTGGTATTAAATCGAAATGAAAACTGCACCATTATGATCGCCATTGTCGAAAACCCTACTCAGGAAAGTTATAGCTCCTCAACTTGAACATCAAAGAAAATCACTTTTTTGCATGGGTAGTATTCATCTGTCCTCTTTTTTTCGTTACCGCTTGCGGGGGACTGGAACCGCATAGAGAGTTGTTTCTACTACTACTACTACTAACAAGTCACATCAGCACCAAGCCGCCTGAGGCCAACACAGCTACGCACGCAACTCCTCCATTATAATATGTTAAAAGTCTCCCTATTTACACCCTCCAAGGAGGTTCCCAGTTCCCTTAAATCTTTCCTTACGACATCCTCCCACCCCAGACGAGGACGACCTGCTTTCCTTTTCGCCCTAGACGGTTTGTCGAAAAGAACAATCTTCGGCAATCGGTCATCCTTCATCCGCACGGCGTGCCCTAGCCACTTCAAACTCTCTCTTATTATAGCCCAATAGGGAGATATTGAACCCTTTTTTTCGTTCTTTCTATTGTTTGAAATACGGTCAGTCATCCGAGTACCAAGAACGAATGTTTAGCATTTTCTCTGGAATACATCTTGCAGATCTTCATCCGCTTTTCGAAGCGCCCATGCTTCAGAGCCATATTTGACTATTGTCATCACTGTAGCTTCTAATATTCTAACTAGGTTTGCAGACTTATCTTCCTATTCTTCCAAACTTTTCGCCCTGATTTAATTATAATATACAATATATTTGATAACCAGTCAAATACAGCAAGTGTACAGTGTAGGAGTACAAAAAGAAAATAAAAATACGAAGAAAAGAGAACAAAAAGCAGTCATACAAAAAATGCAAAAAAAAAAAATTTTTAATAAAATGCAATAATCTCCGCAAAAAAAAAGAAAAAGAAACAAACAGAAAACTTTGACTATCAGACTTGGCCATTCGTGTGCTAGAACTGAAGTTTTAGTTTTTTTCCGGCTAAGATGTTTATTAACATAAATATAAATAAAGAAAGCTATTCACCAAAAATAATTCAAAACTTTAAATTAAGCTCAAGAAATAACTTAATTCAAATTTATCAAAATTAAATCCAATAACAAAAATAACATCAAAATTATTTAGTTCACATATATCTGGAGTTTTTCTCTTTAAATTCTAAATTTCTTGACCTAATCATCACAAATTATTTCCTGTATTTAGCTGTAAACGTATACGTTTTCTTCTTTTTATAATTCAAAGTTAAATGCCTACAAAATTTGGCGTTGAGTTTATAAACGAAAAGAAGAAATGATACAACTTGGTTGATTTTTACATTAGGGAAACTTTCCGATTTTCTTAAAGCCGTTCTCAAATCTTTCTGCTAGATATTAGTGTCTAGGAAGAACAATTTTAGACCAATCAGAGCAGCTTATTTCTAGCTTAGCTCGCGTCTAAATTCAACTTACCGCAGCTTTCTTGATCGATGTTCTTTTATCTCTTTTATTGGCATTTTGTTTCTCAATATCTAACTTATAAGAATCTCATAGTCATTTTGTTATGATTTTAGAACTACAACATATTATAATATAAAATCTTTAATTCAAATATTTTGTTATTGTTTACTTAGACTAGACCAAGGTTTATCTTTAATAAAAAAAAGGCCACATATTATAGATAGAGAGATTGGGGGCGTGATATTAACAAAAAAAAGCTGGACATGACCTGAAATATGATGGGATTGCTCATTTTTCAGCCATTCATAGTTTTGGAGGTGGAATTAAAAATAAGACATTGGAAAATTATTAATGGAAGACAAACTTTTGTGGAAGAACCAGCTAAAGGCTTTCTTCACATCTTAGAATGTCTAGATTTTAGTTATTAAATGGAGTCGTCAATCTTTAAAAAATAATCCTAAGATGGGTTAGAATCTTGATCAAGATTTACTTTGCGGAGGCAATGGAGGACTTATAAACATCTCCCTCTTGCAAATAGTTGGGTATAAATATTATAAAATTTCGGAGTCTAGCCATTGCAATACTGTAATTTATAAAATTTGGGGCCTCTACATTCTATGTATCTTTTTGTTTTCTAGGTGGCATTAAAAACAGGCCTTTGGAAAACATTTCGCTGAACAACACTTCACTAGAAGAGCAAGCTAAAGATCTGACTCGGGTCTTAGAATATTTGGATTTCGAAGTTGTCAGATGGAGCAAAGTCCCCTATTTGTGTGACGGAGATTTTTTTCAGTCGTATTATTGGCTTACTGATATTCTTATTTATGCACGCCTAAAATCTTAATTTTTTTTTTTTTTTTTGTTTATTGAAATTATATGTTACTTTATCAGATAGCTGCTGAAAAAGTAAAAAGAAAAATATTAAAATTAGAATTAGGCTACTGAACTCTGATCATGTCTTATAAATGAGTTTCCAAATCTGTCTTCTTTGTGAATTTTTAAACTAGCAAATATAAACTTTTAGTGTATTACCTTTAACTGAAAACGCTGGAGATAAGGAGTTTTCCTAAGAAAAAAATTTCATTTTAACGCTTGAGTAAATGTTATAATACTCATGAACTTTTTTATGCCCCGCTTACGAAGCTAAAATGTTAGCAAAAAAAAGAAACAAAAAATGTAAAAGTACACAGTGGCTTGATTTATTAATTATAATAAATCTTCGTTTTCTTACTTTTACAGTGTTGCAATTGGCCTCCCAACAAATTGGCCAGTTATATCACAACCCTCCTTTAACTTAATAAAGTAATTACTTTGGCCAGGTTATTTAACCCCCTGATTGAAAAATGAAGAGTAAGCATTGCATAGCATTTTGATCAGATGATGAGAAGAAATACGAGTAAGAAAAATATTTACAAAAATGCATCTCTTCGAAATTCCAGGATCTGCACATTATGAATATAAGTAACTCATCACAACTCTGATGAAAGTTGAAATCACATTAAAATTAAACAATGACTATGATTTTAATATATTTTTGGACTTTTTTAAGATCAGGGCTTTATTTCATAACTGTAATTTAAACATCCTAAGATGTGAATTAAATTTTGGACTGGCTCTCCCATGGAAATAGTCACCCACGAGTACTTTTTTAATGGCTCTTTTTTCATTCTTCTTTATACAATACGACTGAATCACAAATATACAATTCAAAAATGAAGTTGCATGTGTGGTCCTATTATAAATATAAGTAACTCCTCGCGAGGGTTGAAACGTTCCCACATTAAAGGTAAATTCTGATTAAGATATTAACTACTTTTGGATATATTTTTTGTGTGTAAGATTTGTAATTTCATTTCATAACTGCGATCTAATATCTTTAGACGTGACCGAACATTAAGCTTTAGGAGCTTAATTATCTTAATTAACATTAGCTTAATTAATTAGCTTAATTAACATTATCTTTAGAAGTGACCTAACATCCACAAAAATAGTCATCCGCAAATAATTTTCCAATGGCTCTTTTTTGAGACTACCTCCAAAAATCTAACGACAGCTGAAACAATGCCACATTCTTACTTTACCACGTATTGCTTTGAATGTTTTAGAGCTAATCAAAGATTTAATAGCTTGGCGATCAATAGCACAGCCAAAAATAGCGAGAAGACTCGGCAAAATTAAGGAAACAAATATGAATTATCTACTTTTAGAGTAATAAAAAATCTATCATTTGGGTGTCTAAATCTATTGTAAGCATTCACATTACCCCAGTCAATCTAATCATCTTACTTCATCTAAGAAATCTATGATCCACCAAAATGGTGCATTTCTTGGACTGATGCTGGGATACACTGCCAGTTTTACATCTTTTCTGTCTTTTCCCACTCTTTTTCGAGAAGGTTTTAATGACTGGCTGAAGGGTTCACTTATGTCTGATTGCTCACCTGGTTCAAAGGGCGTAACCACTTTTGGAGAACTGTACCTGGCGAGACGTTGTTTGCTTGTTATTTGGAAATGCCTCTTGTAATTTGAAAATTGACACCGCTTCTGTTGTCCTAATCAACTTACTTCAATAAAGTGACATTCATACTTTAATATTTTGCACGGTATTCGGTACATACTATTTATTTTCGAAGCTATTGATCTACAAAATAAAGAAAACAGTGAGAGTTGTCAGTTATTTTAAAGGCAAGATTTGATGGTAAAAACTACTACCCATGAACACTTTCCACGGGTGGTTTGAATTCGTTTTCAAAGTCTAGACTTACAAAATCTTTCAAAGTTTTTTTGCAAATATCCGTCTGGCAGCTTTCCTCTTGTTGCGAATATCAGAAGGGAAACTTAGAGGCTGCTCTTTCACAAGGACTTGAGTTGAACTCGAGTTCAACTTCCACGTGGATTTATGTTTTCGCGCTGGATTTGCTCGCTGGATGTATGTTTTTGCGTAAGTCCTCCTCGAATCCATCTAAAGTTGGACCCGAAGTTGAGCTCAAATCCATCGTTTGTTCAACTCTGTGTTAATAGCAGAGTAGAACGTCAACCTGCATAGAATTCTAAGTTGAAAATCCATCTCTAAGTTGAACAAAAGATGGATTTTATCTATATTTCGTTGTTTTCACGAGGATTTTAGTTGAACTCGAGTTCAACCCGAGTCCTCGTGAAAATAGCCTCTTAGTCGGCTTTGATAGTTAGCTTGCAAATAACGCCATCTAGTCTTCGGAAAGGAAGTAAAATTTAAATTGTGACCTCGAAAGCTAAACTAATATTTTTTCAATTGTAAAATATTTGCCTTATTTATGACGGCAATTCACCATAACAATGAAAGAATTTGCACAGGGCAAGCATTGATTGAATCCATATTACTATATTTAAAAATTTAAATTAAAATCTTGTGAATTAAATTGGAATCATCTTTTAAGCTGAAATCAAATGATAAGTAACAATGTTATTCAGCTGTTAATCTTATATTTCTATAGGTAATGTATTTAAAGTATTTACTAGAAAAAACTTTGAAGATACCTAGAAGCTACTAGAAATAACATCAAGTCCTGATGTCGCCGGCTATTTGGCTCAGAACGGGGATCAGTTGCGTTACTCTGTTAGCTAAGCCAGAGACGACCCAGCTCTGAATGAGTACCTGGAGGAATCGGAGGAAGGTAAACAGAAAAGGTGTACAAAAGCCCAGGATGACTGGCTTCCAACGCCCCCCCCCCCGCACTTCCGGCCTGAAAGGCCATGAAACGGAGATCAACACCGCCGGAAGAGACTGTAGAGTCCAGGTCCATATTTTTCATCTTTTTACCACCTTTAAGCATTTATTAACCACTGCATTTACTATATGTAGACCAAATGTAGAACCTGACAAATTCAATATTTCATAAGTCAAAACAGAAAATTTGAATAAAACTTTGAAAATCTTTTTCTTTACTTTGAACTGACTACGCAAACATCTTAAAATAAGGGATGGAATTAGTCCGTTCTATGAATCAAAGTTACATTAGGTTAATTATTACATTAATTAAGTTAAACTAAATTGCTTAATTACATAAACCTAATCATTCGTCATTGTGGTTAAATTTCTTTAGTTTCTGTAATGGGGCATTTAAGAAAAAGAGAACAAGCTTATACCTTTGCAGAAAAGAGAAAAGCTTGAACTAAAATTTCAATTGGAAAAAGAAAGGATTAATCTTCAAATTTTTTTTTCTCTTTTCACAAATTTCAACCAATTTATTTTATTTACTAATAATTAAAAAGTAAACTATATATACACACAACTGCCCGGGGAAGGCTCAAAAAGTCTGAGGATGGACGACTGCAATCCTCTAATTCTCAACTAGTAACAAAATCAAAAAGGTACCAAAACACTCTCACATAATAAATAATACCAAAATTAACTGCCCTCTCCCAATAAATGTTTTTTAAATTTTGCTTCAGTGCTCAGCCTCCCGAATGCCATCTGAGTTAACATTCCAAATACCTGGGGCTAAATACCTAATTCCAAAACTGGCACTTGCGGTGGTCTCGGTACTCAACAACAAAATTATCCGCTTCTCTAATTGCATACTTGTGGAGCGAACGATTTACACTAAAAAAATAAGTAAAAGCTGTAGGACATAGATCATTCCAACATCGATAAGCCCCAAAAAAAGCTTGATAATTGCGAATCTAACCAATATTAAGCACTCGTAATTTTTTTAAAACAGAAGAACTGATAATGGTAACACTTACTATAATCGGCGCAAAATTCTCAGAACTCTAGCAATTTTTGCTGCAACAAGATCACTATGAAGCCTCCAAGAAAAGTTATAATCAAGCTGGAAACCCAAATAGCGCACTTCAAGCACCTGTGACAAAGCCCTACCATTAGAAATACCTCTCCGTCAACACTTGGCTGTTTACCAACTCTTCTAGATTAAATTAGAATCTTAAAAATTCATAAAATTAGTTTTTTTTAACATTCACTGACAAAAGGCTCAAACTTGTAAATACAAAAAAAAAGACTTTAAAACGTTAACTGGCGTAGAGAGTGACGCCTGTCTCCTCCATCCGCTTTAGTCCAGTGCGAATGTTTGTGCTTTGCTCGGTCTGATGTTTGCCATCGCCAGAAACTCGGAGATGCTGTCAGAACATCATATCTTTGGTCGACCGCGGGGTCACCTCCAACCGGTTTTCGTAGGGTAAAATTCAAAGATCGTCTTTCCGGGTAAGTGCTGGTGCATTCGAAGTAGGTGTCCAAACCATCGCAAGGTACGCTCAGCTGCTTGGTTAGAAAACCGAGTCTGCTTGTTGAGATGCAGCAGCTTCTCACTGCTCATGAAATCAAACCATCTTAGACCGTCGATCCTTCTCAGGCTCTTCGTCTGGAATACATCGATGGCCTTTAGTGTTGTGGTTGGTGGTTGCCATGTTTCAGCTCCGTAAAAACATTGCCGAAACGACGAGGGTTTTGACAACCCACAGTTTATTTGAACGACTGATGTTCGGTTTTCACCAAAGGTAACCGTTCAGCCTATCCATGGTAGAAGACACTTTGGATATCATTGCTTGCAACTCAGGGAGAAGCGATCCATCTGAGGAAATTATAGAGCCCAGGTAGTTGAACATTTGGACAACTTCAATGCTAGTTGTTCTGTCTAGGCTAACTGGAGAATCGACAACAAGAGAAGCCGGGTCTTTCCGTAAACCTAAGCTACATGATGTAAAGATTGAAATTGGAAACTGAAAAATACCCACGTCCTTGTTTTGGAACAGAATACGCGGCTGGGCATATCGAATATAAGCAACAGTTGCCTGTTTCATTCTGCCTTTTTGTTTTGACATATCTTTGACCTCTGGTCATTACCGGAACTTGGATTGCTTTGAGTTGACGCAAGGGCACATATTACTCGCAAAGCTCAGTAGGAATCGTCTGCTTATAATAAGATTCTTTCACCCCATAGAATAACAGGTTACCCATATACATTAGGACCATAAATTAAGTCGTCAGTCTCGGCCAAATCAATACACCAAAGCTAGTGGCTGCAACCTGTTTACGTCACCACAAGTGTTAGTGAATTTAATTATGTGGGGTATAAGTGAGTATAGTTTTCTCTTAAATTTAGTGTCTTTGTACATGCAATGCGAATTTGAAGCTCATATTTTAATTCAAGTTGCAGAGTTATGACTTATGGCCCAGTGATTAGTTGGGTCATGAGGCAAAGGGCCTTTGTGGCGTGAAGCTGCAAATGAATATATAATCGGTTTTCCATTATGCAGTTTTTTACCAATAGTGTTTCAAATTTCGTTTTTTTAATTAGCCTTTTTAATTTTTAGAAAAACTCTAGGAACCTTTCTAATGCCATTTTGTATGCTTAATTTTAAAATGCCCTCAAATTTATTTTTGGCACTTATTTGTTTCTCTTTAACGATGAACTAACTTGATTTTTGTTGACTCTCACAAAAACTTAACAGCTTAAACACTGTAGGTAAAGGAAAAAACAGAAAACTTTTCAAGCTCAGTCTAAGAAGTTCTACTAAAATAACCTATTCTAGTTTTCAGGCCAACACAACTTTGTTTTGTCCCTAGGCGTAATAAAGCTTAAAATAAAGAAACAATATATTGCACAACAGCAAATGTTAAAAATAAACACGCTTGCCAGCATTCATTCCCTTCGGAGCTAGTGCGTGGAGGTGGATACTATTGCAAATCTAAGATATTTGTTAGCTGTTTTGTGCTGTTTGAACACGGGCCTCTCTGGATTTATTTCAGTAATACGGGGCCCTTGCCAGTAAGTCTCTGTTTAATAGATTTTTAATTTGATAATTAGCCAATTTAGGGGAGATTATTGAATAATTTTATGATGTCTCTCACGAAGTCATACTTTGATCAGAAGCACACTGAATTTATGACGAAGATTCTTAGCCTGGAAAAGGGGATTGAGGCTTTGCGAAATAAGAATTTGAAGCTTAAAGAAGAAAATACGGTTCTCAAAGCCGAAGTAATAAATCTGAAAAAGTCTTGTCTTCAAGTTGAACTTGTTTCAAAAAGACAGAACATTCTGCTTCACGGCATACCAACTGCTCAAGGTAGTAACTCAGAAATTGCTGCTGGTGGGTTTCTCGCTAAAATAGGAGTCAGTAGCGTGAATTCAATGCCCTTCGTCAAGTGCTATCGTTTGAATGTAAATAAACCATCAGGCTCTAATACTAGGGCAACATCTAAGTCTACAGCAAAAGCCGGGCCAGATTTCGTGACTTTGGCTAATTTAGTAGATAAAGACGCTATTATGAAAAATTGTGGTAAACTGAAAGGATCAGGAAAAAGCATCACTTCAGATGTGCCGCGTGAATTGGCACGCCGTAGAAAAGAACTGCTATCTTTCGGCCACAATTTGCGTACGTCATCTGATACTTCAACAAAAGTTGCTGAAACCCGAGTGATAACGAAAGGGATTAGTGTATGGATAGAAGCGAAAAAGTCTTCTAAGAGTAAGACTTGGTTGCGAATTGAGGACTCGTGTTTCAGTCCCTTTAAATCATCTAGTTATACAGCCTCTGTGGTTCCCTCCCCCGCCGTGTCAGTTGGAAGTAATTGGTGTTATTCGTTCATTCTTCAGTTACTTGTTTGATATTATTAGTGGGGGTTTTTTCGTGAGTTGACATATATAAATTTTTCTCCTGGCTTGCGAGATTTGGTTATGTTTTCGTTGTTTTCCATTTTGTATACAAGTTTTTATCTTATCTAAGCTCTCTGTTTTTGGCCTTCATTTTTTGTGTTTCAGTTTCATTTGTCTCAAAAATGAGTTCATCGTTCTGTTTGCCTAGTTAGAGCGAGAAATTCATTTTTATTAAATATCAATATTTAGAAAAAAACATATCAAACAGACTTACCACGTGAAAATCTATGTGGTTGCTCTCCACTTTTCATTATTATGGAGATACCAAGCTGGGTGGTGAGTGGCGCGTGATGGATCATAGTTTGTAAGTATTTTGAATTTGTCTGACTCTAGTTCGGGTGACATCTCCTCCTTCGGTGAGCGACTACTTCAGTTCGAAAATAACCCAATAGATGTTCTTAGTTTGATTAATAATTCAGTAGGTCAGTCTTATAAATCACCATCAAATCCCCATTTTTCAGTTAGTAGTAAGTATGTGTCGAATTTAGATCGAGTGTCCAAACAACATGGTAGTTTCTCTGTGCTTCAGCTTAATGTACAGGGTCTTTGTTTGATGAGTTGAAAAAATAATCCAAATGGCTACCCTGATTTTATTGGTCTTTGTGAGACTTTCCTTGATTCGAAAAATGAATCTCTAGAAATGAAGAAGGAATTTTTGAATCCATATTTATTGAGATTAAAAACCCAAGCCAAAACTTTGATTATTGGTAATATGTACCGGTCTCCTAGTGGGTCTGTTCCCTCTTTCCTTCAGATTCTTCATGAGGTTTTGGAAACAATCCAACTTCATTCATGTGAACTTGTCATTATGGGTGACTTTAACCTTAATTTGTGTGACCGGAGGTCATCCTCGTCCTTGGATTTTCTTTCAACAATGCTCGCTTATGGAACATTACCTTCTGCATGCATTCCAACTCCCATCAATAAAATTACTGCTTCTTTGCTTGATAATATGTTTTCATCGTTGACCTTGGTGCAAAATTCTGTATTGACGAGTGACATCTTAGACCATTTTCCTGTTTTTTCAACGTATGATTTTTCCGATTCATTGCCAAGGAGGAGCCAAGGAGCTGGTTTTTCCTCTTTAAAATTTAATGATCAGGGTTCGCATCTTCGTTGGTCAGGGTTGGCGGGTTGTTTGTGGAGTATTTCTGAAAATGAATCTGATATAGATTGTTTGTTTAATTCGTTTTATGATTCTTTAAAAGAAGTTACCTATGATACATGTGATACGCCCCAGTCGAATCCGGCATCGAAAAGAACAACCCCTTTGAATCCTTGGATAACTCCGGGACTCCTTAAAAGTTGGAGGAAGAAAAATAATCTTTGGAAGGCTTACAGGTCCTCTAAGCCATCTTCCCGTGATTCTCGACTTGAAGTTTTCAAAGCTTATAGAAGATTTTACAATTCGCTTTGCCGAAAGGCCAAATCGTTATTTTATTACCGAAAATTCTCTGCGTGTGGTAAAGACATTAAGAAGACATGGCAAGTAATCAATCTGTTATCAGACCATATTCTCAGCCTGCTTCTACCCCTTCAAGTATTGTGATGGAAGGCGAAAATGTAGAGGATGAGCTAAAAGTTCAAGATGCGTTTACTTCCTATTTTGCTAATATTGGCAAAACTACACCCTCTTCTGTAAGTCCTTCTTCTTCTCTACCTGACTTTGGGTCTTACCTTGGGCCGCCTGTCAAGTTCATTCTTCCTGTCATCGTTTCTGCCCTCACGAGACTTATCAATATTAACTTTGAAAATGGTGTTTTCCCAATCTTTTCTTTGAAAATGGTGTTTTCCCAAACTTAAAAGCGCACTCGCGTTATTATTCTTTTTAAAGGTGGATCTTATTCTAAACACTTTTTTTTATGATTTTCAGATTGGTTTTAGGTCAAAGCGCTCAACTGAGCATGCATGCGCAACTCTCTTGAATTATTTACATTCAGTTCTTGACTCTGGTCTGATACCTGCTGCTCTTTTCCACGATGTACGAAAAGCATTCGACTCATTAACGCACAAGACTCTTCTTTGGAAACTTTCCCATATTAGTATAATAGGGAATGCTTATTCTTGGATTCTATCATATTTATCTGGTCGAGTCATATCGGTTGATCCGCACTTTTCTAACCCTTCTGGAATAGAGTTTGGCGTCCCATAAGGATCTGTCATTGGGTCGATACTCTTTTTAATCTACGTTAATGACCTTATTAATGCGGTTGAAAATTTAAAACCTACCATTTGCTGTCGTCTTTTTCAACCAGAATCCGTCACTAATTGTGACTGGAGTTCGTCCTTACCGAATGCACTTATTGTTTTTGCTGATGACAGTACTCTTGGCACAGCTGGTGGAACTGAGTCTGATCTTTGTTCAAAGATGAAAGCCCTTTTCGAAAGAGTTATCCAACGGTTTGATGTAAATTATATTGCCTTAAATGTTGGGAAGTCATTTTGTCTAATTTTCTCCAGACTCAAAGGCTTGCCCTGACTTAAATGAAATACACGTATCAAGAAGTTCTCTTAGTTAACCTAAGGATCGTTACGTTCGAATCCTAAGCATCTTTCTTGACTAAAATCTTTAATTCAAGCTTCGTATTGACCTGATTAAAATGAAAGTCTTCAGGAGTCTTGGAATCCTTAGAAAGCTCAAACACATATTTTCAGGGTCAATTCTTAGAATCTTGTACTACAGCCTAGTTCAGTCTTATGTTTCTTGTTGTTCTGTTATTTGGATGTCAACTTTTCCCTCGTCTCCGATGCCACTTTCAAAATTTTATGATAAAGCAATGACTCTTATTAAGGAAACTAACGAATCTTCACTTAAACCCTTACTTGATTTGAAATCTCTCTATTTTCTTTCTTGTTCTTCTTTCATTTTTTACAGTTGCACGGCCAACTTCCTGCTGCTCTAATAATATATCTTTTACTTCTGGTCAATCGACTTATCATCTCCGCACTTCCAGCAATTTACAGAGTCTTCATACTCCATCAGTGAGGTCTGACTTCAACCCTCTGACAACTTGCAACAGGATTTGGAACACGCTCCCTGTGTCTGCACGAAGCTGGCACTCGTTTGGTATGTTCAAAAATTATGTCAGAGAATTTCTAGCTAGTAATTAAGTTTTTCCGAATTCCCTTGGAGTTGCTGTCTCTGGATTGAGTTGGATATTTATTTGAGTTGGTGAAATCATGCACTACCCCCTGCCTAGCTTGTCATTTTGGGGATTATTAAGGTGGGCGACTGGATTCTTTTAGATTTTGTTTATATTTTTTTTTGTTAGTATTTTTGTTTCTCCCCTGTTCTTTCCCGGCCATGGAGCCTTATGGGGGAGATTTTGTTGAATTAGTTTTTTGTTTATGATTTTTATTGTTAAATAAAGAACTCAGAACTAAAAAAATAAAGGTACACATGCCCTACCGTCCGGGAGTAAGATATAGTCGGTTGTCCGTTTTCTTCAAAAATATCTTCAAACACAATTCTTACTCTGTCAATAGAAGATGAATAACAAGATGATGAAAACAACCAGTGAGAACGGTCAACACTTAAAGGTGCAAGAGTTGGAAACGATTGTAAGAAATCATTCTAAAAGTAGAAAAGACAAAGTAACTGTCTTAGAAGCCGTTGAATGACAGCTATTGACTGAACAGGGCATAAAAGGACAGATACAGGGGGATTCATAATGGTGCTTTTCTTTTAAGTTATTCTCCCTGGATGTTTTTCTATTTACCTTGATAAAAATAATAAATGTAACACCTGGGTTTAGGGGGGTTTGTTTACTTGTTAGATCTTGAAGTTACAACACCTCCATGAAATACAAGTTCTCTACATGTCGACTGTTTTGTTCACATAGTGAAAGCTGGAGCAGATTTTCCCATGTCAAGTGAAAATGATCAAGTGAAATCGATCCATGTAGTACCTTCAGGGTTGCCACCAGCTCGAAAATAAAATCCCGATTTTTCTTTAAAAAATCCTGAAATTTTGAAAAAAAAATCTCAGAACACGGTTCTTAGGTTATACAATATAGGGCTGCACAGTTATGACGTAAAATTCAAGGCGCGTAACTCGAAGTACGGTGAAACGGGGTTTCTACTTGTAACTAACAACTGATTGTCCATATTCAAGTATAATTTCGACGTGAAAACGTTCTGGTGGATTAGTAGGATCTACGACAAATATTTTAGACCAAAGCAATTCGCCAATGTTCTGAGAAAACGTGTCGACGCATCCTCGTTTCATCGATATTTGAATTTCCTGCCCAAGAATTGACATCACGTTTCGCAGCCATATAGCGCGTCCGGACTATCCGTTTTCTGAAAAAATGGGAATGAAATCTGGAAAAAGGAATAGTCGTCCAGACTAGGTGGTTTTTTCAGAAACTTGGTGGTTTTTTTTTTCAAAAAATATCTGTACAAATTTATCAACCATCCTCATTAAATCTGTTTTTCTGAGCCAAAACCTATAGAAAACAAATTTAGAGCAACAGTTAGACAATTTGCTTTTTTCCTATTCAAAACCTGCCTCATTCAAAACATCAGATAATAAAAACTCAGAGGTTGACAAAAACCCATTTTTTCAATTTGATATTGCTATATTGATACCAGTTTTGATACCTTAATATATATGGGATTTTTTTTTAAAGTTTGATTTTGAAATAATGAATTTTTAAAAATTTGAAATTTCTTACACTGAAAAATGACCAAAAAATAATTAAAAAAAACTTTCCGAAAAATAAGTTTTTCAAAGAAAAGTAAAGTCCATTTTAACTTAAGCTCAGCAGATACAAATACCTTTTAAGCGCCAATGACGCAGTAGGTTTTAGACTTTTACAGTGAGAGAAGGAGACCATACCCAAACTCTTGTTTGTGGTGATTTTTGTTCGTTTTTAGCTTTATTAGTATATTCAATTTAAGTTTTACTTGTTTTTAGATTTATTTGTTAATTCACGTTAATATCTACTGTATATCTGCTTTAATTGATTGTTTAATTAATTTCTGTTCTATAAGTTTCATTTATACTTCAATAAGAAAATATTTTTTTCATTTTAAGCTTGATATTCATATTCAATCTAAGCATTAATTGCTTTTTGATCTATTTATTCATTTATATTATTACTTGTTGAATGTTTTTGCTATGATTCCTTATTTAATTTCTGTTCGTTTTGGGTTTCATTTATTCCTTAATAGTAATTTCTGGTCGTTTTTAGTTTGAATTTTAAAAGGTATTTTTATCTGCTGAACTTAAATTTAAAATGGCCTTTAATTTTCTTTGAAAAAATTATTTTTCTGAAAGTTTTTTTAAATAATTTTTTTTTCGTTTTTGATTGCAAAAAATTTCAAGTTTTTAAAAATTCTTTATTTCAAAATCAAACGTTAAAAAAAAAAATCAAATATTCATCAAAGTATCAAAACTGATATCAAAGTAACAATATCAAATGGAAAAAAATGGGTTTGTGTCAACCTCGGACTTTTTATTATCTGACGTTTGAACTATTTATCACAAAATTGCTATCTAACAATTTTTATCTGATGGGTTTGGGGAAAAGGGGCGTGGGGGGACTAGATTAAGCTTCAGTCTGTTTTGACTCTTTAAAAGTGAACTAGAACTTTCTATTTTCAATCAAATTAGCCCTCTCTGAAGTTTATATGAGTATCCCTTCTATAAGAACCATATATATCCCCTGAGTGTAACTTACAATACCTGTCCCTGGACCCTGGGGGGTTGTGTCGACCCTGGAGTTTTAATATCTGATGGTTGAACTATTTTTAACAAAATGATCACCTGAAATTTTTATCAGATGGGTTTGTCCATCCGATACACCCAAAGGCGGGGAGGGCGGGAAGGGTTAGTTGCCCTCCGTTTTTTTCACTCTGAGAAAATGAACTACAACGTTTAATTTCCATTCAAATGAACCCTCTCTGAAGTTTATACGAGCATACCTTCCATAAGAACCATATATGCCCTCAGAGCAATAATTACAACGCCTGCCTGAGCCCTGAGGGGGGCTGTTTTGACACAGGAGTTTTTGTTATCTGATCTTTGTACTATTTTTAACGAAATGACCATACGTAAAGGAGTTTTTGTTATATGATCTTTGAACTGTTTTTAACAAAATGGCTACCTCAAATTGGGGGGGGGCAGTTGCCCTCTGATCACTTTTGACTCTTAAAAAAGGCACTAAAACTTTCGATTTCCATTCAAGTGATCCACTTTTGACGTTTTAGCGATAATCCATACTACATAAAGCGCAACTTGTAAAAAAATAAATGAAGAGTGGGGGGAGGCTAGCTGCCCCCCTTTCACTTTCGTCTGCTAAAAAGTGAAATACAATTTTCAATTTCCAATCAAATGAGCCCTCTAGGAAGTTTATACGAGCATCCCTTCCAAAAAAAACATATATGTCCCCAGGGCATAATTTACAACGCCTACCCCAGGGCCCTGGGGGGCTGTGTTGACACCGGAGTTTTTGTTATCAGAACTCTTAACTATTTTTAACAAAATGTCTATCTCGAAATTTTTATCTGATGTATTTAGGGCGTGGAGAAGGGGGGACTAGTTTCCCTCTGATCTCTTTTGATTCTTAAAAAGTGAACTAGAACTTTCAATTTCCAGTCAAATGAGCCGTCTCTGAAGTTTATATGAGCATCCCTTCCATAAGAACTATATATGCCTTTAGAGCGTTACTCATAATGCCTGCCTCCGGGTCCTGCCGGGTTCCGTCGTCACAGGAATTTTTCGTATCTGACCTTTGAACTATTTTTAATGAAATGGGTATTATAAAAATTTTATCGGATGGGCTTGGGGTAGAAAATGCTGACCGGCTTACACACAAAAAACATTTCATTGGTTCTTTTAATTCTATTCATTTTAGTTTTTATTGGTGGGTAACACTGCAATTTATCCCCCTTTTAAGAACTAGTCACATTATAACAATACTCTTGCGTCATTAGATAAAGAAAAGCCTCCAATCATTTAATTTTCTGGGTCACACATAGTTTAACTGGATCACAGTCTCCCTTCTTCTCCCTATTCCCTGGATGGTCCATATTCTTAGGATAAATAAAAAAATATTCTTTTTGAACTCCTATTGTCGGCCATTAGAAAACAACGACGATTAAAAAAAGTGAAAAATAATGCAAACAAATAAAATCATTAAACGTTTGGATACAGCCTAGAAATAAAAACCATTCAACTCGTGGCAAAATTTTGGTGACCCGTTCCTTTTGTTTTAATGCGGCAGACTTGTATGAATGGTTTCTCTCTCTCCCCCTCTAGATCTGCTCTCTAAGGTAAAAGACGGTTGGATCTAACAAATTTTGTCTATAATTGATTGGATCTAATATTTTGCCACTATAATTGAAACAAGTTGCAACACGCAAATATACAAAATAAACAAAAAAAAGCACACACTCCTCCCCTCCCGCTAAAAATTGTTTAATGGAATCTTTGAAAAATATTAGCCTAAAATCCTGCTTTTGGGGGCTTCAGGCACCTTCTCTCGCACAAACGATCTACTGACTTCCCCTCCCCCCCTAATAGCTGACGCACAGTTTTTGATGCTATATAACTGTTAGTCTGGGTGTTTAAACGGTCTTCCGATAACAATCTATTTTGTATGGTCAGAGCATATGTTTAGGGACTAGCGCGCATCCACGTAATGATATAGCCTCTGAAACTGGGAGGTTGTATTTTGATATTTCTAAAAGTGGTTGCGTATCACAGAATATTGGGCTGGTCGCGTTTTTGCCCCGTTTAGAGTAACATCTTGTGGCACAAAATGGCTGAAATTGGCTCTTGCGATGCAATCTTTTTTGCTGCGTAAATAAGTACTAAATTTTTGGATTTGCTTTTGGTTGAGCCCTCTACTAATATTCTACGGCCACTAGCTGAATACGATCACCCTGGGTGAAATAAAATAATAATAATAATAAAAATACGCATCGTGATCGTCATTCTGAGGAAGAAAACCGAAAATTGTGTTCATAGAGATTAGAAGCATCCGTTTTTTTTTGTTTTTTTTTGTAAAAAACTTTATAATTGAAAATGGCCATCACTCCATTGAAGTGTACAGATTAGTCGGTATGATGAAAAATGTTTTCTGCTAAAGCTGAAGTAAATTTATAAATTTGAGAGCATTATTTTCGCAGATTTAGCAATTAATAGGTATATTGTTAATTTAAATTTCGGTTCTATTTATGATGCTATTTTAAAAAATGAGCCTATATTTAAAAACAAACCTCGGCATCGTAATATTCTTTAGCTTTTAAGCGCATTTTCGTTAGCAATTTAATGTGATTTTTCGCTGTTTCTTGTTCTCTGCCTTTTTCTGTTCAGAGTTATTTATCATCTTGTGTGATTTTGAACGCTTCATAGATACTAAATATTAATTCCCCCTTCCTGTTTATCGATCACAGACCCACGAAGACTAAGCTAACACGTTCCTTCATTCCATTGTAATTTTGCTTTGTCTTCTAACCGCTCACACACGCTAAACTAACACGTTCATTCATTCCATTATGATTTTCTTTTGTCTTCCAACGAGCAGATTTCGTTGTGCAACGTTCTCCTTTGCAATTCAATGTGATTTTTACGGTTCCTTGTTTCAGGGGGTAAAAAGGAATTCTTCTTCCCCCCTGAAGGGGTATCCTTCTTCCAGGATACCATTCATACAAGCCTGCCCCACCAAAACAAAAGTAACAGGTAATCAAAGATGTGGCTAAAAATAAAATAATTCACCAAGATTCTAGTCTACGAACCAACGAATATATATTTCTTTTGTAAACTCTCCACACTCGCCTCCCTTAATCCTGAATCTTCCCCTAAAAGCCTGGATCCATTACTCCCTTTAAAGATGCTACTTCGCCTTTCTCTAAAGCTCCGAATTTAGATCAATTGGAGGTTTCCGAATTTAATTCTTTGTTTTTCTATGGCTGGCCAGTTCGGCTTTCAATCTTTTACTATCCTTTTAGCTTCTAATATCTATGAAAATTACGTTTGTTTTTTTATTCAATACTTCTATACAGATTTAACGAGATACCGATTTAATATACCGATTTACAGATTTGATATATACGGTAATATACCTATTTAATGCTTGTTTGTCTTTTCACTTCACTCCTTGAACAAATTGTCTATAGCCTCAATCGTGTAAGGAAGGACCTTAACATGCACTCGAGAAATCAAAGAAATGGCAAGCCGTTTTTCCCCTTTTGGGAAACTAATATTATTCCGAGAATCTACTTTTATTATATTTTAAGGGTTGCTTCCAGTTTACCTGCATCTTCCCCTCCTCTAATCCCTGGTGTAGTCCTAGACTGTATCCAAACGTTTAATGATTTTATTTGTTTGCATTATTTTTTCACTTTTTTTAATCGTCGTTGTTTTTTAGTGGCCGACTGCGAGTTCAAAAAGAATATTATTTTATTTATCCTAAGAATATGGACCATCCAGGGAATAGGGAAAAAAAGGGAGACTGTGATCCAGTTAAACTCTGGGTGACCCAGAAAATTAAATGACTGGAGGCTTTTCTTTATCTAATGACGCAAGAGTATTGTTATAATAGTGACTAGTTCTTAAAAGGGGGATAAATTGCAGTGCAGCGTAAAGCATTGTTTAAAAAAAAACCTGCAAAGAGGTACGCAATACTATCATATCATATTAAATACTAATTCAAGCTTATAGTAAAAATGCTCTTTATCATAGTAAAAATTGATTCAAGCTGAATTCATTGAACAAAAAATCATTTATCTATACGAAACTAAATTAATTGCTTCAAAGAAATGGTTCTCGAATGTCCATGCTTCTTGGAACTCTACCATCAACTATTTAATATACCGATTTGATGGCTGAGCACTCAAGTTGCAACTGAATCTGGTAATAATAATTGTGGTTTCTCTTTAGTCTCATTTCACTGCTGTCAATGATTTCAATACAACTGGACTTTTGTGATTCCAACCATTCAGTGATACACAGCTCTTTGGCTGTTATGGGACATTTAACCTCTATTATGGCTTTTTCACCAGATGGGAACAGAATTATACCGCCAGGACCAGCAGCCAAAAATGTAAAAATTTTGTGGATATATAAGCCAGCAGAACTAATTTTGCAGTCAAACTTTATTTCAAAAGACGACTTTGCCTTTGGATCATGGATATGACCGTATTTCATTGCTTTAATTCTGTATTGTTCGGGATACAGAAGTTGTTTCATTACTGGAGCTCATGTCTTAACACGCCGCTTGCATATAAGCCCTGCTACTGAAGAAGTAATTCTATTTTTTCTCTGCAGCTTCCAACTATTGTCGATACAGAGTCCCTGAAGCCGTGTGGCTAATTCAATCTGGCAAATCTCTGACTCTGAATACTGTAAGCGCTGCAAAACAGCCACTTTTGCATTTTCAAAAGATTCTGCGTCAAGATCTGGAGCAATTGCGTTGGGACCATAGTTTTTGTCTCCTCGGATAGCAATCTTTCCTGAAACACTGGCAAATATGGGATTTTTGACTTTGCATTTTTTTTTCCTTAAGCTAGCCATAATTCTTTCACGTGTAAGTTTTTTCAATTGACGAGTTGGGGTTGCTCCTATGCTTTTCCTAAAAATTTCTTGGCAACCTAAATGCCCCTTTGCATACCGTATTCCTGCAGCTGCAGAAAGGGTGTTATAATGTCCCCTTTTACTTACCATTTTATTTTTTCTGTCTTTAAACCTAGCAACAATGGACATAAAATACTCCGCCAAATTACTTGTGCCGTTTCCGATCAGTAAGCGAGCTCGTCTAATGAGGGTGTCAAAAGCTTCATATATATGGCTAATGAACGCACTGCTTGGTATTTTTTCAGTTTCCAGTTTCTAGATTTTTCCGAATAACTGACAAAAAGATGGACACTGTCTGTGGTCCCCACGAAAAAAATTAAAGGAATTGCGTTTAACTCTAATCAGATCTTTTGACGACATGGTTCGCACAATTGCTTTTCTTGCAAAATCGCACAATCTCTTTATTACTGGACCGCTGAGAAATTTCCTACATTCTGCGCTTTCTTTGCATTTGTTATAAAGCCTCTTTTTCAAACACTTACAAGCATGATTAGCGCATTCGATTTTTTCCACTATCCTACCATATGAAACCTTCGTAATAATTTCTGAATGGGTGCTTGAATCACCATCGGCTATAAACTTTGTAAATCTTAGTTTATGCATAGCTGGTGCAACACGAAAGGCCTCTACCAGCATATCTGATTCCATCGCAGTGCTAGAACCACTCCAATTCATAAAACATCTATGTTCAGGAACTAAAGTAGATTCTTGCTGTCGATTTGCCATGCATATGCAGCGATACTTGTTTCTAATTCCTACATGAAGGAGTTTTTTTTTAATAGAATCCAAATACAACACCACAACCAGATAATGCAGTGTATCTATTACCATAACTTCGTGTGCACCAACTTCCATCAACTATAACACACGTATCGACTATTCCGTTGGAGTCAATCTTTCCACCAGCCTTCAATGCCATTCGGCGCTCTATTTTACCGTTTTCTAGCAAATAATCGTGAAGGATTTTCTCTATGGACTCCCCGATAATGCTTTCGTACTTGGTAAATGTTTTTTGCGATGGGCAGTTAATTCCAATTGTAGAAAAAAGTTCTTGAATCTGGACATGAGTCATGCAGGCGTTTATAGCAGCAACTACAACTCCTTTGTTGATATTTCTAGACACCGTTTCTTTTTGTTGCCTCTTTTTGTCCATATCTCTAATTGACCAGTCGATTTTTTTACGTTTCAGGCTGAGCGGTCGTTTATTTGACAGTTCTGTTTTTTCCTCTTGTGTTATGTTACTGCTGCTAGCTTTCGTATCCTTTTGTAATTTCACTGTAATATCAGTGTGAAGCGTAGCTTCTTCTTGGCAAGATTCACATTTGAAGACAAAGCGGGAGCGCAAACCAACAATGTACTCTCTGTCGAACATCTTGTTTGAAATAAGATTGAAGTCTTGACACCTACAATAAAAAAATAAATCATCGGTACAAGCTCCTGTAAATTTGTAGCGATGAAAAAATTGGCATTTGTAGGGATGAAAAATTGATTGTCTATACTAAATGTGGTACTAAATACTGACCGCGTCAAAGGCAATATTATGCCCAAAGGTCGTGAACTTGTACCTTGTAATTTCTCCGATAGTGCCGCTTATAGCGCTAAAGATTGTGTCAACTAGGCTAGTGCCACCCTCAAATACTGGGAGAAAATAGAATATATAGATATATAAATGTGGCCGTTTTTCTTGAGCTATCTGGACATTTTATTCCCTGGGAGCGTTGCCTTGGATATTTTGAAAACTATTTACTTGTCACTAGGCTAGATCCAGATATATAAAATGAAATAAACAAAGATAAAAAAGCAATAGATTTACTGAACTTACATATTTAGGTGAACACGCAGCTGGTCATTCCAAATGACAATAACAGTGACAACGATGGAAGAATATAAGAATTCTGTCTGAATGGTCCTGACTCTGATTTACGAATCCCCTCAAAAAGCACTTCTACCCCACTATCAAACATAGCTCTTCAGTCCTGCGCTGTAAGAACTGGCTCATAATTGGCCCGGGGGTTCAAGGATGCGAACCTTTCGTCCAATAAATTCTTTTAAATATTCCTTATGATTCAAGCGTTCACACGGTTCTTATCATTTAAACTTCCTTGGAAATATTGTGCGTAGCATTTTTTTTGTTACTAATTATCTTAGCAAAATTCGAACGACTAGCGTCGTTGTTTGACTGAAGGTAGAATGCAATTTCTCTTTTTGCTGATTATGAATTTAGACTCTTGGAAGCGGTATTTGAACTCAATTAGGGGACGTTTAATTTCTGCCCGAATCATCTTTAGAAGGAAAGAATATTGTATTTTAAATATATAGCATTTTGCTTCCGGTACAAATTAGAAGTGCCCAAGCATTCTACAGCTGATAATCATCCCAACCAAGTAAGCTATGGGAAAAGTTTGTGTAAATATTTATATTAAAGGAAAAACACGTTTTACGAATGATTATGATTGATAGTAATCCTTTTCGTCCACAATTACCTATCATTCCCCTTTTTCTGTTATTATCGGAGTATATGTCTCCCCCGATACATCACCCTGTCCTGCGGTAGATTTCCGTACCCGTATTTGAGTGGTACCTGCCTATTTTGTTCACCCAATTTTATACTAAGGGCGAGGAAGATCTCCCGGAAAAAAATCAAGGACAATACCCCCCCCCCCTCCCGCTGCTGGCTGATTTCCAATTACTTTCGACTAGAAATCTCAATTTCTGATCAAATGAGCATCCTCCAAAGTTTCTACGACCATGAGGCGGAGGTGGGGATGATGAAGGGGTAGTCCGCTTCTTATAAGGAGGAAACTCTGCTCATTTCGGGGTTTGATATTACTCTTTACTTTCATAATAAAAGCGTAGACGGAGGTATCCCCTGAAATCAAAAGAGATTAAATATCAGTTTCACATTTTTGATGTGAAAGTTTTTTTTTTGGGGGGGGGGGGCAAACCCTGCCCCTCCCCCCCCCCCCAAAAAAAAAAATACCCAAACAAAAGTCCTGAATACGGCCCAAGGGATTATACATCAATCTCTACCCCCCTCCCCTTGTCTCGTTCTTAGAACTAATTATGTATTTATCTGAAGGCTCAATGAGAGTTGGGATCTTTTGGCATCAGAAAGCATTCATTGAGGCATTTCCCTCCATCCCTAACTAGCCAAAATATTTTTAAGGTCCAATTTCAAATTTCAACACAAATTTCACCGTCTTAGGTAAATTCTCTGTTGTTTTACAATTCCACACTCTATTTTAAGGTCATACAATATCATCTCCCCCTACTTCCGATAAATAAAACATTTATCTAACCTAGATTTAATACACTTTCAAGCTTGTTTTGACTAGTGACCTAATGAAAAATCGAAAGAATTGTAAGTTCCAGGGCTATTCCTACGTATTATTATTTGTGTGTCTTTTAAATTCTGACAAATAGATGTTTTTTTTAATTTTCCCGTCTCTGTTCATTTTTAGCTATGTTTGTTGAAAAGGCTATCATTTGAATGAAATTAAAAGGAGAAATCTGTCAGAAAAAATGGTATACGAATTATTGGTGGTTCCAACCCGCCAGCGCTCCTTGTCACTTTGATCTAGAAAAGTTCACTAGAAAATCCATCAAAATGTATCTATAAACCTACTTTACGAATCTTCGACCAGTCATACAGTATTTCTTTTCAACTCCCCGTAAAAAAAAAAAGCTATGCATTAGAACATATGTGGCAAAACTACGTGACGGAAATTGTGAACAAAGATGTTCATAAGATTTTATTTGTACTTATAAACAAGAACTTATCCAGTATTTCTGTTGGGAGGTGGGAGGTAACAAAAACTTATAAAAACATGCCAATAAAATTTTTTGCGCTTTTTTGCTACAATTTTCTGAGGGGGCGGAGGATTCAAAACCAGTATTTATCCCTTCCCTGGATACGGCATTGATTATATAAGACTCGAATTTCTGTTGTTACGACTGCAAGAAGTGACTCGTCTTGTCGAACATTAGCACCAAACACAAAAGACGTGCAACCTCCTCCTTTCCCTTTCCGTTTTGAAACCAACTGGAGGGGGTGAAGTGGACTTCTTGGCGTTTCTATATTGGAAGCTGACACCTTAAGGAGGAACGGATAGAAGCAATCCCAGCTATATCTTCCATGTTAAATATTTTTAGCTTGTATGGCGACAACAGACGCATTAAGGCATCGATTTTGGTTTCTATCTGTTCCCCTGATCTAGCAATATAATCTGAGTTTGCTATTTTTTACTTGGCTTTCTAAATTAGACTTTTTCATGCAAATTCCATCTCAACTTGTAAGAGTAAACGATAAATGCGAGTTTAATAAATTTATCACGAACTTGCGGAAGATTTGGAAAGTAATAACTTGACTTTTAAGTGTTTTTCCTAATTAATTCAAAAAAGACATTTTGACCAATTTATTTAAATGTTGTTACCATCAGTTTTTATAAGTAACTCATGAACGGTTGCATATTTAGTTTCAATAGGCGGGAATAATTACCGGTTTACAGGTGATAAACGTTCAGGGTTTCAACTTGTATCGACTGACATCAAAGGGGAATGGGAACATATTATGCAAATAGGAATGCTATGTCAAATTAAGTTGCGATCAAAGGTTGCGATCATTTGAATTGAAGTTATCAAGTATTTTGCAATAGGTTGCATAGGTTGCATCAAGACGCTGGGTAATTGTAGACAGAGAAAAGCCAAGACAAATAGTCCAAGTCATTGAGAGGCAAATGTTTAAATGGCTGGGGGCACAGGTAAATGGCAGGAGTATGCATGACTCTCTAACATAAGAAATTGTGTTAAAAAATATGAGAAAAATAAGTTGGGAAGCAGAAATTATCCAAGACTATTTTGTCTTAGGACGAATATTTTTTCTTTTATAGAATAGATAATAATAATATATAATTTAATTCCAACTTCATTCATTTCACACCATATTTTCACCTACATATAATTACCATTATCTACTCGGTATGCATTGATGATCCTAAATTATTCCGTGCTTCTACCTAGAAATTTTACTGCAGTTCTCAAAAGCTGTGTTTTCTTATAAAAACGTATGGATGTGGCCACACACAGAAATATGATTTATTTCCTCTTTTTTTTTGGGGGGGGGGGTCAATTTAAAAATATAAAATAGGAGTAGTTATAAGAAAACTCATAAAAAAAATCCATAAAAATATCAGTATTCCAGAAATATTCCATTTTCTGTGCTTGTTTTGTTAAACTTACAGTTTTTAAAATAATTTAGCTAGGATAAGATGAATATATAACTTGATGCCTTTATTTATGTTTTTTCATAATTGTTTCTGGGGGAAATTACATTTTGAGCCCTGAAAGGGCTCAAAAGATCTCATAGTAACCAAAATTTTTAAGATTCTAAAAAGTGGCTTCTGAGAAAAAATGGACATTTGTAGCTGATTAAGAAGTGGTAATTATTATTTTCATTAGTGTTAGTATTAAAATGTTATTATGAACACAAATTTTTGAAAGAATTTTAAAGAGTCAGTAACCCCTCAAAAATATGGTAGTTTTGCAGTGAGTTTTTGTTGTGCTTGTTTTTTTTTAGGTTCTTTTTAAAAATTTCTGCAGATATGTTTTCAAAAATGACATTTTATTCTTATATGTAAGATTTTCGACAAAGCAAAAAAATCCTACGAAAAACAAATAGTACATTTATTCTTTTCAAAGCTTCTCTGAAATATTTGATTTAGCGTTATTTTCTTCTTTTAAAACACCGGCAAAAAATGAGCATTCAGAATAGCCTGTAATGTGTTAATTAAGCTTTCATATCCAACATTAGAGCTGACATTTTTCAAGCTGTTTGACTTAAATCACTCTAGCAGCATCTTTGATATATGCCAGCATTTTCTATGAATATTTTTATAGATGGCGCGAAAGCATCAAAACACAAGCATTAGATTATCGGCAATTTAACATGGGAAGATAGGGATTAAAAATTGCAATTACCACTTAGAGTGTTGCATCTACTGACTTTGTTAAAAGTAGAAAATTTCAAAGAAAACTGCATATTTCACCTTTAAGTGCTTGATATTTTTAAGGCTTTTGACTCTGTTAGTCATTTTTATTAATTACACACTTTATTCTCTAATGGTATTAATACCATTAGAATCATTTCCCTTCTAAAATATTGAACTTGTCTTCACTTCTTAATGTTAAAGTTAATGGTTCTGTTTATGATCAAAATATCCCTTTTTGAAAAAGGAGTTCAATAAGGCGGATTTTCGTCTCGTATCTCGTTTAAATTAGCAATTTCTCGAATACTTCTGAATTTACTTCCAATTTATTTTTACAGCTTAAACTAACATGTCAGTGTTTCAAATAGTGAAACATATAAATCACATGTTTTTGGTTCTAGAGGGCGTAGCTATGCACTCCATTTGCGTTTCATTCCCAACCGAGGGCTTTTTTCTGTCTAATCCATTATTATTTGCAATAAAACTAGGTAGTTTCTAGGGCAGCATGCTGGCAATTATATTCAGAGGGCTGACTTGACGTCTAGAGGAGGCACAATTTAGAAAAACATCCAAAATTGTCGCATTAGATGGAAAGTATACGAAGGGGGAACTGATCAAAATAAACCTCCCGCTGCACAATTCCCCAGAAATTTCCTGTCTAAGAATATCAATCTAAAGTATTTCCTAAAACATACTTTTGACTTGGATCTGCCTTAGCGTCCCTTAATCACTTTCATTATGAAGTGCTATTCAATTACTTCAGTGAATATTAAAAATAAATAATTATTATTGTCAGTAATTATTAATTATTCAATTAGTAGTCAGTAATTCTTCAATTATTTCATTATGAACAGTTCGTTTACATAGTTTACAATTGATAAGTAATTTTTTGACAAATTCAATTGGTATACAAAAATTAATATAAAATCTAAACAGAACTTCGACATAAGCGTCAAACTATTTGGAGCCCACATTATACTTGATTCGAGTTTAGTACAAAAACGCTTTTAGTAAAATTTGTCCGATAGTCCTTAAGATCAAATCTCACAATTAAAAGGAAATTCAAACAGATTAGTTAGATACAACATTGGCGTCCTATATACCATTGGTGCAATTTCGTAAAACATCCTGGGAGGGAGGGGGAGCAAATTTGGAGCCAATTATCCCAATTAAAGTGAAAGCGACATTGAAAACTGAATAAAAATCCATATACTGTCATAAAGGCAAAAATATACTAAAGAAAACTGACCCGTTTCTGTGGATGCTTGAATTATGCCGGCTCATCTTAGTTTTGACAAGATTTTTGAAGAAACTAAATTTTAGCTGGGGGGGGGGACTGGGGTCTGAGGGGGCAGTAACCCTTGTCCCATAGCAAATTACACCCCTGTGTCACACCTGGCAAAAAAAAGCCTGACTTAAGAGCCAGGCACACGTAGCCTTTTTCCGCACCGAATTCTGAAGAAAGCGGCCGCGATTCGAGCCTGATATGTATATTCCAGTTTTGTGTACCGATTTACAAAAACAGCACCGAAAATCGTCTTGCTCATAAAAAACATAAGTTCAAAAAATGTTCTTCCTGGGGTGTTTCAATCTTCAATCGTTTCCTTCTCTTCAGAAGGAAAAATCATAAGAACTAAGTTGAGATCAATCATGCAGTTTCTCTTTTTGTAGGTCTTACTTGTGAATTATCAAGGGCTCAGATATTAAGGGGTATGTTTATAGGGGCGTAGCTCCAGCATTTTTATTGGGGGGGGGGGGGGGGGTAAGAGGGGTCCATATCTGGACAGCCAAAGGGCATGGGCTATATAATAATTTTTCTCCAAATTATTGGGGGGCCAACTGCCCTCCCCGAAATGACGCTCCTGCATATTTACATATATAGATGACTATCGTATGTTCCTGTATCGTATCTTCTCGCTTGAATCTTGAGCACTTGTGAGATGTGTATGGTTTCTTTGTTTTCAGCCAATAGTAATTTATTTTGCAAGCCACCTACAGTTAAGGTTAAAAAATACTTTTGCAGCTTCACTGGTGTCAAAGATTCGGAGCGCGAATGGCGAGAATTTGTAAATATGGCGTTTTCAGATTTTGGCGTAAAAATCGTATTTTAGAAGTAATTTCTTTTCTTTTCAAGAATCAAAAATCCAAACAGGAAATCCAGGTTAGATCGCTGCTGCTTTTAAACTCGTCAATGTCTCGCCAGATTGTTACCTAAAGTGTGCTGAAAAGTAACTCCAAAAACTTCGAAAACAATTACCCTCATTAAATAAAATTTAAAAAATAAAAAGGGTTAACTTTCCAGGAACTTGGTTATAAGCATTGACAAAACGACTGTGGAAATACGAAAGGCGTTAAGCGACATTTTCAGAATGCTCAGGAGAATCAAAAACTGTTTTGGAAAATATGCCTCCATGTATCTCGAGCTCCAATCATGCTTTTTGGGCCATGTCACGATGGAAGTCGAGGGATATTCTATCGTGGAAGTCATGGGATATAAGTCGTGGGGTGGCTGTGGACGTCTTGCAGTTAAAGCTTTTTGCTCTGCAAAAGGTCAAAATTTGGTTATAATACGTTTTGAGCGGATGATTAAATTGAGAATAACTAGAGAAAGAAAAGGGATACGTTCATTCTGATTAATCCAATCGATCGGATGTGTCTGATTTTAGTAGAATTGATATATATCTCATTTTTGACAGATATGTCCCATAACACCTTTCGTATTTCTACAGCCGAAAAGGCATATAATACAAATGTCTATTTTCCCTATCTTACAATGTTAAAAAAGGGCCGAGTATCCGAGTGACTTCAGGCTCTTCGTGCTGAGGTTAACGCGTACTTGAAGTCCGGAAAACTGAGGACAGGCCAGCAGAAGCACCAAATCTATTGGTACCATCAGATTATTTCAGTTTGATGTCTGTATTACGCACGTTTAGTCTGTGGCGATAAGGCTCCCAATATAAATCAAGACAACAAATTAACCAAATCCTGATTTTTAAAGAGTAGTCAAATTACGTATAGAATTGTGGTTAGACAGAAATGATTGGAACAGGTTTGATACGAAGAGAACTTTTGAATAAGCATGGGTTCTCTATATACACGTTTTCGACTTTGTGTAAGCTGATGGTAAAACGTATTTTCTTCATAATAACCTTGCTAATCGTAGATTTTTCATGGAAAATAGGAAAAATAAAACGTGTATGCTTCAATTCTCCACAAGATTCTTTGTTCTCTGTTCTCATAATTTAGACGCTTGTCACTTTGTCAATCCACCTACGGGAGAAAGTTCGCAAATTGTCCAAACAGCATATTTTATCTAAGGTAACACAGAAATTCCATCCAAGCCTTCGAGGTGGATACAGAAAAAATCCTTTTTGTAATGTGTTGGCGTATTCAATTAAAGCGTAAAAATGTAGGGGAGGGCCAAAAAAACCTGGTGCTGTAAAAATCAAAGTTTTTGTGGTATTTGCAAAAATCTTATAAAATTCACCTACGCTTTGTAATTTTAGACCAAATACTCTACCTCACCCCCCTAAAAAACAAATAACTACAACCATTGCTTCCCCAAAAACGTCTATGTACGTGCTAGATATTCATATGGAAACTATTTTGTGCTTCAGTGTTTCAAATAACCATTCCTTCAACTTCCCTAGTCTCGTCCAAATGCTCATGAAGAAACAACAGTAACGTTAATACACAAATGTTTGCAAAGAATTGATCAATCAGTTTACAATAAGGTACATTAAGATTAGTGGATAGAGACAATATTTTTCTTAGAAGTAGATGCAGTCGTAAATATGTATAAAGAAGCGTTTCCTTTGTAGCAAAGAATACATCATTTTCATCACCAGGTATTGACATTCTGCACTTTCCTTACGATCATAGTACTTATTAAATTACCAGGTCAAACATTGATATCAATATGTTTATGGAATTAAAACTGACTGATTGCCATCATTCTTTTTAGACGCGTGGTAGTTGTTTACCTGCGCAGATATAGCAGGGCTTTGTCAATTCTTTTTGCACGTGGCAAACCTGAATTCACAAGATCATCGCAGAGTTTAGCTCTGCTTACGCTGTCAGAGACTTTATTTACATCCAGAGTTTGCAGCAGAAAGTTGGTTACGTCAAGTTGTACGTTTCCCAATAATGCCTCTTAGAATAAACATCCTATCAATGGGGTGATATTCGTTCTTAAATCCTCCCTATCTTTCATTTGTAACATTAAGAGTTTTCAGGCAGTTTGCTAGTAAAGAATCTAATATGCATTTACCATATCAACTACATAACGGAAAACATTTCAAAACATGTACTATGTAGCGCATAGAGGCATTATTGGCTTTATTATTTAATTTACTTAAAGGGTTACGCAAGGGTAAATCAGACAATCAACATATTTATACCCTACTGCCCTCGACATAACGGAATATTTTTTGCTTATTTTTCTAAAACCATAACCTTTCAAACACCTTTTTCCTCAGGTAAAGTTCTGACTGGAAAAACACCATTTTGTTATTCTCCAACCATATTCTTTAAATGATAAAAAAAAAAACCTTTTTCGCATGCTGACCAATGGTCTGCGTAACGCAGGATCTTCTGACTCTCTGGCTTCGGCCAGGAGTACAATACGTGGTTGGGGGCAAATCATCCAACGCTTCCTGTGTTTTTCCCCCAGATTTCTCCAAGTACCTATTTAAAGCTCAGTCTTGTCTTGGCTGAGCTTACGCACCACTGACCCCGTCCCAAACAACCAGTGACACCAGGACTCGAACCACTGTGCTCACAGACAAAGGATTTGAAGCCTATGAATAAGAATGAAGAAGCAGAACGAAGTAGAAAATTAATATTGTCAGATATCTTGCGAAGCATAAATAGAGTGATTTATCCTGACTATTTGCCACATATATTCCCAAGCCTCATAGAAAGAAATTTTTGAACCCGCTTTAATCTCGTGGAGGCTGAGAAGGAACCCGGTAATATTTTATGACATCATACATATGAAAAAAAGAGGCTGGAATATTCAAAAAGTAAATGCCTTTAACAGTAGCTCGGTAATAAATTCAGATAATGGCAAAATGTTTGCACATCATCTACGTTACCATGTAGCTGTGCCTTTGGTAGGGTCCACATTCAGGTTCTAGATGTTTACAATTAGAAAGGAAGTAGTATTTTGAGGCAGAATTTCTTATAAAAGCAATGATTTGTTGTGGGACTTCTGCTTTTGATTGAGAAAAATTAACAATGAAGGTGAGGTACGTCAGCAGCAAATAGGGCTGAGCTAAAATCACGACGAGGAGCAATGTCAATCCGTCAAAAGTGTAGGAAAGAGCTGTTGAGTCAAATAGGGTGTTTTTCGTCGTCTACCTTATTGCGTGGATTTGGCTTTGTTATTTTCATCTCTCAATGCACATAAAAAAGCCAAACGGGATTTACCAATGCTAAATACTTTGCGACAGGAATTTTTCTCAGCCTGCGACAATCTACAAGGGGTGTTCCAATATCACGATACCATAAATGTATCTCACGCACTTGACGCAAGCCGTATCTATGGTAGGCACAATTTAAATTACGTATCTACACGGGTCGGATCCCTAAAGTTGAGATTCAAAATTTTCTTTGAGATGGAGGGAGTCAAAGTACAAAAAGTGCTTATGTTTGCCATTCTAAGGGCAGAACCTTATATCTATGCCTTAAACATCCTGTTTTTCACTTACTAAAAAAAAAAACAAAAAAAACAACACTTAAGTGTTAAAATAGGAGATGTAAAAAAAGAATATAAAAAGCATCCAGACTTTCCCGCCTAGATGGGGAAGGGAACCAGAGGAAATCTATTCTTAACCTGACTTCAATTACTCAACTTTAGAGGAGGAGGCCGTCACAAAAATCTTCTGGCTACACTAATGAGTCCATTACTACTACTGATTACATCATGCACAGAGTAATCGACTAATAGCAATTGCGAAGAAGAAAAGAGCGAAAAAATCAAATAATTTGAAATAAATTTGTAATTTGAATGGTAACTTCACAAAAATCAAATAAAAGGAAACAACACTCTCCGTATCTGACAAAAAAAATCGATTAGTCATACCCCGAGTCTCACTTTTTTATAGCATTGGAAGCAATACTTAACAGATAAACATACAAAGATAGAAACCAAATATACAGCTAGCAACCTCTGCCATAAGCTAAAAAGTCTACCTGTGATTTTGTCCCCTGCCAAATGAAACAAAAGAAAAGGAGAAACATGAGAAAGTAAAAAAAGTAAATCAATCACTCTTAATTAAAAAAAAAAAAACATTAGAGCAAAGAAATACATGAAAACATAAAGAAAAGATGCATGTTGGTTTAAGAAAAAAAGTGTCCAAAAACTCCGCCCTCTTATTGCATAATTTACTTATGTATGGAGCGGGGCCGCCGTATCCAGTTTTTTTTTTTTTTTTGGGGGGGGGGGGGTGTTACAAAAGGATTATTTTCGGGGGGACACTTAAAACCTCAAAAAACGCTTTAAAAATTTGTTTATATCCATTTTTGTTACGTTTTTACGAGTCAGACAAACATTTAAGGGGGTTCAAACCCCCCTAACACCCACCTGGATGCGGCCTTGGTATGGAGTATCCAAGATCTTGTAACTGATGTCAAAATGCTTGAAACATATTCAGGTATTTTTCTGATGCAGATTTAAGCAGTAAAATAACTTTGTCGAAAGAGCAATAGTTTAAACATATAAAAATACAGTGACAGAAGCTGTACCAAGTAAAATTTAAAACTTAAAGAGTCTTGCAATAATTTCTAAATATTTCATCACCGGCACGGCCAAAGCCACTGACACTCACACTTCTGAGATGATTGCCTAAAACCGTTTGCTAATCTCTTCTCAAAGGGATAGTCAGGAAGGTCATTTTTATTCAGTCAAAATTTGATTCTCTTGGTCTAGACTGCCCTGATGATTTTTTTTTCAAAACGCTTCGCGAATAATTTTGGCAATTAGCCAATAAATGCAAGACTGTTGGATACGACCTTTAGACGTGAAATCGGCAATTTAGCAATATTTCTCTATCGTTCTCGGTTGGCATTAATATAAATTTGCTTTTACAATAAATAGTTTCTAGCCTTTGCACTTTATTAATAAAAACCATTCAACTCTTGGCAGAGAAATTAAGAAACTCTTATATACAATAAATCATTAAAAAAACAACTTTAGCCTTAAACAGATTATCCTTCCTGTCCAAAATCTTCAGTAAACTTCTGCAGTTTTATCAAGTCTTCTTCATTGACAGTAGCTTTTGAAGTTCCTAGTGATTTCACCATATCCTCCTGAAACAATGAAAAATAAAAGAAAGTTTGAAATACATTACTTTCAAATAATGCAATATATATAATATAATAATAAAAATAATATAATATACATAACACATGTATTTCATAAATAAAATACATGGCTTCTCCATACTAAAATTAAATATAAAAAACAAGTTTTTTAAACTGAAAGTAAGGAGCGACATTAAAACTTAAAACGAACAGAAATTATTCCGTATATGAAAGGGGCTGTCCCATCCTCAACGTCTTGCTCTTTACGCTAAAGTTTTTTATTGTTTTAAAAAATAGAGTTGCGAGAAAGAGTCAAACTTTAGCGTTAAGAGCGAGGGAGTGAGGAGGGGACAGCCCCTTTCATATACGGAATAATTTCTGTTCGTTTTCAGTTTAAATGTCGCTCCTTACTATCAGTTTAAAAAACTTGTTTTTTTTATTTAATTTATGATCTTTTTTTAGTTAATGCAGCTTTTATTTTAAAATGCAAAATTCCACATTTTTGCTGATAGGAGTTTGAAGCTTCTTTAATAATGTTCTTTGATAAGCTGAGTCTGATGGTTTGATTTTTATTAAAGTTAATTAAAAAAAATTTGCAATCAAAACAAACTTTTATTGTTTAAAAAAAATTGAGTTGTGAGAAAGTCAAACTTTAGCGTAAAGAGCGAGGCGTTGAGGGGGGGACAGCCCCTTTCATATACGGAATAATTTCTGTTCGTTTTAACGTCGTTCCTTACTTTCAATTAAAAACTTGTTTTTTTATTTCATTTGTGAACGTTTTTAAATTAATGCAGGTTTTTATTTTGGCTCACCGTGCATGAATAACTAAAACAAAATTTGCATATTAATTTTACTTTTATTTGGTTAAATGGCTTTCTTAAAACTTGTTGAATTTTTTTACAAACTTTTTTATTAGTAATAAATATACGTAACTTACTAAGTAACTCATGTAACGAACTTCTATATTCATATGCTTTAAATACATATATTAAGTGGTTTGGCCCATAGTCAATACCTTGCTCTTTAAGCTAATGTTCGAATTTTGTTCCAATTCATTAAAAATGACGCCTTAATCACAAAGGCCGATAATTAGAATAATTAACTCTTATGAAAGTACTAAAAGAATCGTTGGCTTAAAGAGCGAGGCATTGACTAGAAGGTGATCACAATCATGTAGCTAATATTTTTTTGTTCGTTTTAAGTTTTGATGTTGCTCCTTACTTTCAGTTGACAAACTTTTATTTTTATTTAATTTATGATTTTTTTAAAATAATGATGGAATAACTGGTGCCCCCTTCATAGCAATGCCTCCTCTCTCATGAAAAATTCCCTCATGAAAAAGTCCTCCCATATAACCTCAGACCCCTCCCAACCCTCACAATCAGACAAAATTACTCCTGAAAACGTCTGTATAATTCCCAATAATCAATACTATATGCTATCATTGGGTAAAGTTCATAACTTTCAGCCCTCTCCCTGGCGGTTTTGAGGGATCAATTCACACCAATAGACATGGTTACAATACTTTCGAACACATTGAATAAAGCAGTATTCTCAAGATTTCTATCGATTAACGTTGGGAAAAAAAATGAGCTTTAAAGGGGGCCTATATGCCCTGCATTTTTTTGGTCTCTTTAAAAGACGACTATAACTTTTAATTTTCGTGTGACTGAGTCCTCCCGCGATATTCTAGGACCACTGGGTCGTTACGATCATCCCTGGGAAAAAAAACAACACCAAAAAAACAAATAAACACGCACCCGTGATCTTTCTTCCGGCAAATATTTTTGTTTGTGAGGTGTAGAGTGTGTACGGATTCTAGGGTGAGTGTGGATTGAGTGGTAGGGTATTGGGTGGGCCAGGAGCTGTGGGATTTTGAGCTGAGTAGTAACCATGATAGCAGCTTTAGAAGTTCCTAATAATTTCACCATATGCCTCTGAAACAAAACAAAGGAAAGTCAAGTAATAAATTCAGATAAAATACAAGGTTTCTCAATATTATTTCAAACAAGCATATAAAAGGAGCAAGTCACAAAAGTTCCAAGTGGAACTATGTCATATAATAGAAGTAGAGGTTTTTTGGCACAGACAATAACTGTCTCATTTTTAGGCACTTAGAAGAAATAGAATATATTTATTCATACCATCATGCGTTTATCTCTATTAGAAAGGATTGTATGTTACTAAGATAGATGTAGTCCATACTAAATAAGCAGTTCATAAAACAAAACAAGATTCCCCCCCCCCTCCGAAAACAAGATACGCTTCATTTGTCATGTATGATCGAAAATTCAGCACCTGTGCTAGCAGGCTAGCATAGGACATTTTTAAAGTGGTCCCAACATCGGAATGCGCTTTACCAGGAAACTAGGGTGTCTTTCTTGCTTTTGATAGGCCAGTTTGAGATAAGCAAAGTAATGGTTTATTTCTGATAAGACCTTAAACCTCAGCGAGGTGAGTTCAGTATATTGTCACTTTGAGAGGAAATCTAGTCTTTTAAAAGTATCATATCAATTGATGCAACATAGTTGGCTAGAGACAAGAGAACTAAAACCATTCTGGTTCTTGTGTTGATTGGAAATCAAGGGGTAAAAGGTCAGACTCAAATTAAGAGTTTAATATCCAACTATGTATTGGACCGATTGTAGGAGTTACGTATCAGGAGTTATTTGATTTTGAAGTTGACTGCCTCATTTAACAGCCATCTACTGATGTCTCTGAATAATTTCCTTAGAAGAAATAGAATATATTTATTCATACCATCGTGAGTTTATCTCTATTAGAAAGGATTGTTTGTTACTAAGATAGATGTAGTCCATACTAAATAAGCAGTTCATAAAAAAAATATATTTTTAAGCATCATTTAACTATCCATCATTATAATTATGCATCAGTCATTATGGAAGAGGGTCGGTAGATCTCTGTGTAAGTAGGGCGAAAGTGTTTGAAGCCTCGAAAGTACATTTTATGCCCAAAGTCAGTAATTCTCCACGAAGTCATTTATGAAGTCTCTAAAGACTGATGGATGAGAAAGGGGTAGCACCCCCTCCCCCCCCCCATAGATGGAACTGTTTATGTTCTTTTTAAGTTTTAACGTTGGTCCTTACTTTCAGTTGAAAAAATTGTCGACTTACTTTTCGACCGCCTTACAAATGATGCCAAAAACACCTTTCACCCGTTTGAAATTTTAGCATGAGAATCCTCCTTACCCCGGAAGTTTCTTCCTATTGAAAATTCTCTCCATAGAAAATTAACTTCCCTGCTGAAAATCCACCCTTCCCAAAAAATGTACACACCATAATAGCAAATACTATTTGTAAAAATCTTAGGATATATTAAGAATCAGCACAAAAAGCCAAGTCTATTGATGCATTAATTCTTATCAAAACCCTTTTATAGTTTTGGTTGCTATTTGGCCCAAGTCACTCTTGACCACTTTAGTTCGATACCGCGAATTATCTGAACTAGCTTGTCAAAGCTTTTTGTTTCATCGTATAGGTCCTAAATCCATGTCACATGCCTATGAACTACTAATACCGTAGACAAATACAAGACATGTATCAAACAGTTCGTGGTAACGAACTTATAAGGAGCGACCCGGCTCAATAGTAACCGAAACTCTAAAAAACGGAATTTTAGATACATCAAAAGAATCGAATTTTTATGCTGATTTCAAATATATGAGTTTTATCAAATTTAGTCTAGCCCATCAAAAGCTACGAGCCTGAGAAAAATTTGCCTCATTTTTGAAAAAGGGGGAAACACCCCCTAAAAGTGATAGAATCTTAATGAAAATTAAACCATCAGATTCAGCGTAATAGAAAATCCTACTGTAGATGTTTCAAGCTCCTATCTACAAAAAAGTGTAATTTTTTTTTTTTTTGCCAGAAGAAAGATCACGGTTGCGTTTTTTTTTGTTATTTTTTTTTTTTTTTTTTTTATCCAGGGGTAATCGTATCGATCCAGTAGTCCTAGAATATTGTATTAGGGCTAATTCAAACGAAAATAAAAAGTTCTAGTGCCTTTTTTAAGTGACCAACAAAATTGGAGGGCAAATTGGCCCCCTCCCACGCTCATTTTCCCCCCAAAGTCTCCCAATAAAAATTTTGAGATATCCATTTTGTTCAGCATAGTCGGAAATCTAAAAAATGTCTGAGGATGACTTAGTTCCCCACAGATCCCAGGGGAAGGGCTGCAAGCGATGCCCTTTCTTTACATATAGTATTGGTTATTGGGAAGTATACAGACGTTTTCAGGAGGGATTTTTTTGGTGGGAGGGGGCTCGGAGGAGGGTGTTACTCGGGAGGATCTTTCCATGGAAGAAGTTTTTATTGGAAAAGGGACACTGCTATGAAGGGGGTGCCGGATTTCCCAGCATTATTTAAAAAAACGATCAGAAATTAAGTATTAAAAAAAACAATTTTCTCAACTGAAAGTAAGGAGCAACGTTAAGATTTAAAACGAACAGAAATTGTTACGTATGTGATTGGGTTCGCCTCCTAGTCATTACCTCGCTCTGTACGCTAAAGTTTTTTTTTGTACTTTCATCAGAGCTATTTATTCTTTTAACGGCTTTTGTGATTAAGGGGGTTACTCTTAAAGAATTGGAACAAAATTTGAACTGCATCGTAAGCAGCGAGGTATTGACTATGGGGCGAATCCCCTAATATACCTAATAAAAATATACGAATATAGAAGTTCGTTACGTAAGTTAATTCGCAAGTTACGTAAGAACAAAATTTCGAGAAAGCCATTTAGCAAAAAAAAAGTAAAATTAATATGAACATTTTGTTTTAATTATTCATTTACGGTGATCCAAAATCAAAATGAATTAAAAAACATTCAGAAATTAAATATTAAAAAAACAAGTTTTTTAACTGAAAATAAGGAGTGACGTTAAAACTTAAAACGAACAGAAGTTTTTCCGTATATGAAAGGGGCTGTCCCCTCCTCAACGCCTTGCTCTTTACGTTAAAGTTTGACTGTCTCACAACTTTATTTTTTAAAACGATAAAAATTAGCGTAAAGAGCGAGGAGTTGAGGAGGGGACAACCCCTTTCATATACGGAATAATTTCTGGTTGTTTTAAGTTTTAATGTCGCTCCTTACTTTCAGTTTAAAAAAAAAACTTGTTTTCTTTTAATTTAATAACTTTAAAGACGTTGTGGTTCCATATACTTGGAGTAAATGGTGAAAGTTCTCCAACGAATGGTCAGATCTTAAGTGCTCTTTGGAGATGAAAGAGGAGGAAATTTGAAAGAAACTACCTTTTCATGTATTAGTTTGGGTAAGAGATGAAGCTCATAATAAATATAACAACCTTTATGGCCTTTCCCCCTAAAATTGTACAAACAAAAACGATTTTCTTCGTGATCTTAAGGAGGCCCTAGACGGTCAATCATTTTGATCAAAAGCTTCTGTCAATCGATTGACTCAAGCATGATTGACCTACTCGGAACCTGTTTGACACTTGAGTCATGATTGACCTACTCGGAACCTGTTTGACGCTTGAGTCAAGCGTTGACGGTGATTGATAGAAAGTTTGAATGACTCAATCATTTTTATGAAAAGCAATGTGTTAGATCACCTTTGGTCAAGATTGAAGGGTTGATTGAAGGATCGAATGAAGGTTTATTACAGCACACCTCAATCGATTGACAAAAACTTCTGATCAAAACGATTGACCGTCTAGGGCCTCAGTTATGCCTTGAAATATTTAACCAACAGGTTTGACCACCAACGATTTCAGTTTTGGTTCATTTTCATCCACAACGTTGATCAACAAAACTTTGGCTGGTCGCTTGAACATGATTATTGATTAAAAAAATAGGTCACGTCAGATCAGATTGTTGACCAACAATGTCGTCAGAAAAAGCCTATTGTTTAAATGATTTAGTGGATATTAAATGGATATTAGAAACCTGTTTAAAATAATAATTTTTCTTAAAAAGTGTCCATCATGTTTTCAATTTTATTTTTTATCATCTGAAACTATCAATAATTTGGAAGCGTTCTTATTTTGCTGCTTTGATATTACATTCTATATCAAGGAAGATGGTACCGTCCATGGACAGAAAATTTTCACTTAAAAGCTTGATTATCTCGTAATTTTTACTATGCTAAAGTTTAACAGATGCATGTATAAATGCAACATTGAACTGCGATTAGACTCGTTTTTTCAATGGGTTCTGTGAGACTTGAATATCAAAATGTTGACTTTCTTCTAAAGCTTTCAATGATGTTTCACACAAGTTAGACTTTCGATCCTTTTGGAAATGAAAACAACTTTGAGCTGAGAATATTGAATTATATCCTAATGGTCTTTGTATCACTAGGTGTATCGTATGAGTTCATTTTTATGTTTCAGATTTTGTTGTTGTTGGTTCTGACTCGGGACGGATTGTTATCCTGGAATACAACCCACAGAAGAATGTATTTGAAAAAGTACATCAAGAAACATTTGGCAAAAGTGGGTGCAGAAGGATTGTTCCTGGCCAGTATTTAGGAATTGATCCCAATGGCAGAGCAGTCATGATTGGTAAGATTAATTTGCTACATATTTGCTACACAAGGTTTTTTATTAATTGCAACAGCAAATAATATTTGACAACAGTGACAATTTGAATATTTGACTACGGTGTCAGATATTTACTGTTCATAGCATCGATTTGACTTCCAGTTGAGATAAGTTGATCACAAACATCAAGGTGTCATTTTCAGCTGTGAGGTGTAGAGATATACTTTTATGACTATTCTGAGCATTTGGATCTACTCTGTTTTATAGATTGTACCTAACAACATCAGAGTGGATAGATAAACGTGATCAGAGTGTTAAATTTATAAATATTATAAATAAAATGGCAAGATTTTATCCATGGATAATTATTTGAATTTAGGATAGGACTTGACTTTTTTTCCATCTTAACATTTGAATCTGGAACCATTTGAGAACTTGACGTAGAATCTGTTGCGTAACCTCTATTTATTAATACATAACCTTTTAAATCTCCCAAGAAGGTCCGAATTTCGTTAGTGAATTTATTGGGCATTATTTTCTATTTCTCTTATTGGGGAGGTCCATCCAGTAAATTCTTAGAGGATCTCTTGTATGTGTGTTCGCAATCATTAGGGACTGAAGCTGATCTATTATTTTTACTACTATTTCTCTGATAATCTAGTTCATAGTCCTTGGTTTGAGACCAAATAACATTAAGACCCATTCACATTGAGCTTTTACTAATACTGAGATGTAGCCAATCAGAATTTTTCACAGAAGATATCGACCAATAAGAAAATTTCTGGGAAGACCTGATTGGCTCAAATTAGTGCTAGCTTAATCTCGGCAGTAGTAAAATCTGATTGTGAAAGGGCCTTTTAAGAATTTCTGCCGAAGTAATGAGTATGATTTTATTTCAGTAGTATGAACTATTTTAATAAACGAAAAGGCCCTCTGAATATCTGTGTGAAACTTTCCTGCTAGTTTAGGTTTCAAGGAACCAATGAAAACAATAAAAAAGATTTTCCAGGGATATGAATGGGATTAACTTCTATAAAATGTTGTAAAATGTCTCATTTTGCAGTGAAAACCAAGTTGAAGATATAAAATTAATTTTTTATTGATGCTATTGAGTGCCTGAGATGGTGCAAATATATTTATTAATGGGCCTTTAAATCATGTATTTTTCTTAGTGTCGTAGTATGAATTTTATTACAATATTTAAGTTGTGATTTTATGGTAATAATTTTTCAAACAATTTCAAACGGTTACCATGAAGCAGAGAACGGCACCGCTAGTAGGGACTTAAAGTCCAATGCTGCATTATCTGTCTTTCTTTACCTTTACTTTGTTACCGAAGATTAAAAGACCCGAATATGCGGCATAAATGCCATATGTCAACAATCAAGGATTGTGATCAGGTCTGAAGGCTGAAAATACAAATAGTCTATTAAAAGAGATATAGCCGTGAATAAAAATACTCCGATCATGGATTGAAAAAGATCAGACTGCACCTCTCGCTTCCGAGAGGAAATTCTACCTTGTAGCATCCGAGGGTTCTGCGACTTCCAGGAAGAACATACACCAGGGGGTGCATGCCAAGTATGGTGAAAGTTCTCGATGTGATGCAGGGACTGTGATGGGTGACAGAACTGTTGTACATTCGGAGCTCTGACATGGACCCAAGGTAATGGAGAAGGGTAATCCCTCAACAACACCTCTTTGGTTTTATTTATTGCATTTTCTTCTAGTTTTAACCTCTTCTCTCTGTAAACTAAATCACAATTCTATTTTCTTGAAATGTTCTTAGTTATGAATGGAAAGTGATTCATATTGCTGATATTTCAATTATTCGTTCATTTTATTCAAATGTGAATATATTTCGGAAACTTAACTTCGATGTCTTGGTTAATTTTATTCAAATGTGAATATATTTCGGAAACTTAACTTAGATGTCTTCATTCATTTTATTCAAATGTGAATATATTTCGGAAACTTAACTTCGATGTCTTGGTTCATTTTATTCAAATGTGAATATATTTCGGAAACTTAACTTTGATGTCTTCATTCATTTTATTCAAATGTGAATATATTTCGGAAACTTAACTTCGATGTCTTCATTCATTTTATTCAAATGTGAATATATTTCGGAAACTTAACTTCGATGTCTTCATTCATTTTATTCAAGTGTGAATATATTTCGGAAACTTAACTTCGATGTCTTCGTTCATTTTAATTCAAATGTGAATATATTTCGGAAACTTAACTTCGATGTCGCCAACGTATGGCTAATTTACTTTCGGGTTTTAAATGAGGAAAATTCAGATTTCTGAATCAAACTGATGTTTAACTCTCTCACTGATATTTATTATTAATTGTAGGGCTAGTTTGTCACTTTTCACCGTGTCCTAAGCTGTATTTCTTTTCCAGGTGCTGTTGAGAAGCAGAAGCTGGTTTATATTTTGAATCGTGATGCACAGGCTCGTCTAACCATTTCATCCCCATTAGAAGCACACAAGTCAAATACCCTTGTTTACCATATGGTTGGTGTTGACATTGGCTTTGAAAATCCATTATTTGCCTGTTTAGAAATTGATTATGAGGTAAAGATGTTATTAATTATATATTTATCTGGCGGAAATTATTGTAAAGAATTAAGGGTGGGAGACAAAATATCTCTTAGGTGCGGATAGGTTATTCGTTTAAGGAATTTACAGTCCAAAATTTTTTAAAGTAAGTATAGCCTGTTGTTAACTTTGCTTAAATTTATTTTTTCTTTCTATAAAATATGTTGACATAGCAGGTTGAATTTGAATAGCCTGTTTAACTCCCGTGCTGTTTAAATAAACTATTGTGTGCTGTTTATTTAGAATATTGAGTTTACTCATTATTTCTTTTCTTTTGTAAGCTGATGTATGTTAATTGTTGACTAAACGACAACTTTTGTTTTTATTTGCCGCAAACACCAACATTTACTAGCAACGCTTTATTATAATGGCACCTGCTGTGTCAGGGCTGCCACAAAGTCCCTAAAATCGAATGAAGGTCCCTATTGGTCCCTTAAATTAATAAAGGTCCCTAAAGTCCCTTTTCTTGCTTCGGTTTAAAGCTCCGTATCGGTTTAAATCTCTGCCCCATTGGAGTGGTATTTTGAGACAGGGCTTGCCTATTGTAAAAGAATTTTCTTTGATCCTAAGAATACCACCCATCAGCTTCAAACCAGCTTGGGTGGGCAAATCTTTCTCTCAAAAGAGAGGAGAGTCACCCACCAATCACGAATAACCAGCACCAAGCAATTCTCACAGGGCTGTCACAAAGTCCCTAAAATCGAATGAAGGTCCCTATTGGTCCCTTAAGTTGATAAAGGTCCCTAAAGCTCCTTTTCTTGCTTCAGTTTAAATCTCTGTATCGGTTTAAAGCTCTTCCCCCATTGGAGTGGTATTTTGAGACAGGGCTTGCCTGTTGTAAAAGAATTTTCTTTGATCCTAAGAATCCCACCCACCAGCTTAGATGGGCAAATCTTTCTCTCAAAAGAGAGGAGTCAACCACCAATCACGAATAACCAGCACCAAGCAATTCTCACAGGGCTGTCACAAAGTCTCTAAAATCGAGCGAAGGTCCTTATTGGTCCCTTAAATTGATAAAGGTCCCTAAAGCCCCTTTTCTAATTGTTTGTAACTCGATAGATTTTGGGGTTTGAAGATCCACTCAACGATCTTTACTTAAATTGCAGAGACGAAGAAAATATAATTGACAATATGCCAGATGACTAAGGTAGCAAAACAGTGTGAGCCCAAATTTTTGCAAAAATTACGAAAGATATAGACGTATCCTTGAATAATATTTGCATAATGTTGTCTGTAAGAGTTGCGTTCGATTTGAGAAAACTTAGTTAACTAACAAGTCTACTTTGTTGCTTTAGCGTTTTATTTGCCAGAAAGTTAAGTAAGTGAACAAAGAAAGTTAACCAGGCTTTTGCAAATAGAACAGAAATTTTGGCAGAGACTTTGAAGCTGCTATACTGTGAGCCGTACAACAAATTAGGGACAGTCGGAACAGACCATCAGACTCAGGAACTTGAGGCCTGAAAAAGTCAAAACAACGAAGAAGGGCAAAGCCATCTAAGAAATCAGCCTTAGTTGTGTCTCGGTCAATTATTTGTGTTGTTGGACCTTCACCGTTTATAGTATTAATAAGAGTTTGACCTTTGGGACTCCAATCTAATCTTAAAACAGGAGTGGTTCCACTACATTTCAAGAAATTGCTAGTAATAGCCTTCTCCTCTTTCCAATCTGAAGCACGCCAAATTCTAAGACATTTGTCTTCTGATTGTGACGCCAAATATTTACCAATTGGATCAAACGAAACACATTTCATGATGCCTGTATGACCTTTGAACTTCATGAAAATTTTGGGTTTTTATGACCTCATATCCCTTTTAATGACATCATTGTCGATTGCGACTGTAGCTAATTTTGCGTCATTTGGCGCCCAGTTAATATCAAGTATATCGCCTTCGTGACCAAGTAAAGTGGCTTCTTGGTTCAGCCAAGATATTTCAGCGGTGGCAGAAGGGTCATCAGTGAAATTGCTGGGGCATTATGTGTTTAGGATTTGAATATTTCCAAATTTACAATAATGACATCGATCATTAGCAATGGTATTTACGATGTTCTGTATAGGTTGTAATCCGTGGAATTGCAGAGATGTTTTAGCTATTGCTGAAGGTCTACTATTTGTAGTCTACTATTTGTAGCTTGATACAAATAGTAGACCTAATTGTTGGAGCCTGGTGCATTCAGAATTTGGGATTTTCACAGAGGGGTTACAGTTGATAGTTCAGTTATGTTGTTTATTAATATCAAATAAATATTTAAATACATTGTTTATAAATATTTTTCTACCAATTTTCTATAATCTTTTGTATATATTTTAGCACAATTATAAATTTGTAAATGGGTTATATGTAAAGCTTTTTGAAAATGAATTAAATTTTGTATGCTAGTGATATTACATTTCGCAATGCCTTTCAAATTTTTGCTTATTTAGTTTTGTTAATTTGCAGATGTATTTCCGTTTTTAACACTTCAAAACCTTTTTAACCAAAGCCTAACAAATAGTTTTGAGCAAGAAATGTACAAACAGATAGTTCAGTGCCTTTATTCTAGCAAGCTACTACAAGACATTTAAGATGTAGTAAGCAGTCGTAGTTCAGCACTTCGCTTTAAAACAGAAGAACAAGAAGAGGTTCTAATGCTCTTGAATGAAAAGCTTATAAGTTTAAATGAAATAAGAAAAAGATTCAGTTCGGAAGTTTAAAGACACTTCGTTGAAAAGTGTAGTTGGTCATGGTCAGTCTCTAATTTAGCCCATTGGAAAGAATGAAATAAACACTGAAATCTGTTAAGAATCTAGACTCTATTCAGTATTCTGCTATTAGCTAATACCAATATGCTTCAGGCAAATTTGAATCAGCTACTAGAGACTAATAGATATATAGTCTTGAAGCTGAGCAGTTACTCATTTCTCTAAAATAAAATAAATAAAATAGGCTAATGGTGTCTACATGTATAATAATGTGTATTTGTTCAAATTTATTGCTAGTTTAAGACGAGCCACGTCTCTGATTAATTATTTGTTGGAAAAATCACTTCGGCGTCAAAAAGGTAAAATTACTGTATAGACATGATAGATGTAAGGAGCGGTGCGGCTCAATAGTAACTGAAACTCTAAGAAACAAAGTATTGATAACAATAGATACATCAAAAGAACCAAATCTTGATACTTATTCAAAATATGTTAAATTGATTAAATTTAATGTTAACTTTCAAAAGTTACGAACCTAAGGAAAAATACTCGCTTTTTGAAAAAGGATGAAAATACCCTCAAAACATCAAGCGATCCTAATAAAAATCACACCAACAGATTAAGCATATCAGAGAACTCTACTGTACACGTTTCAAGCTTCTATATACAAAAATGTGGACTTTTGCATTTTTTGTTAGAAACAAGATAGCGAATGTGAGTTTATTTATTTGTATTTCCCTTGGGTGATCGTATCGAACCAGTTATCCTAGGAGATCGGGAGAAGGCTCATTGGGTCGGAAATCAAAGGTCCCTTTTTAAATGACCAAAAATATTGGAAGGCAGCTTGCCCCCTCCCACGCCCCTTTTTCTCAAAGTCGTCAGATCAAAATTTTGAGATAGCCATTTTGTTCAGCATAATCAAAATATCTAAAAAATATGTTTTGAGGATGACTTGACCCCCCCCCCCCAAGCACAGGCCCCGGAGGAGGGCTCCAAGCTATGAACTGTGCCCATTCTATTTCCCGACATTATTTAAAATCAACGATCAGAAATTAAATAAAAAAACAAGTTTTTTCAACTGAAAGTAAGGAGCGACATTGAAACTTAAAGCGAACAGAAATTATTCTTATTAGTTCTCGAAATATGAGCCAAGACAGGCTGTGAGCCATACAACAAATTAGGGACAGTCGGAACAGACTATCAGATTCAGGAAGGTGAGGCCTGAAAAAGTCAAAACAGTGAAGAAGGCCAAAGCCATCTAGGCTAACAAGAAATCAACCTTTTTTTGTGTTTCGGTCAAATATTTGTGTTGTTGGACCTTCACTATTTATAGCATGAGCATTAATAAGAATTTTACCTTTGGGACTCCAGTTTAATCTTAAAACAGGAGTGGTTCCACTACATTTCAAAAAAGGGCTAGTAATAGCCTTGTGACGTCAAGTATTTACCAATTGGATCAAACGAAACTCATTTCGCGAGTCTTGTTTTACCTTTCAACTTCATGAAATTTTGAGCTTTGATGACCTCACATCCCCTTAAAACGACAAGCATGAGCTAGAGGTCTTACGCTATTATTAAATAAAAAAAAACAAGTTTTTTAAACTGAAAGTAAGGAGCGACATTAAAACTTAAAACGAACAGAAATTATTCCGTATATGAAAGGGATTGTCCCCTCCTCAACGCCACGCTCTTTACGCTAAAGTTTCTTATTGTTTTAAAAAATAGTTGTGAGACAGAGTCAAACTTCAGCGTAAAGAGCGAGGCGTTGAGGAGGGGACAGTCCCTTTTATATACGGAATAATTTCTGTTCGTTTTAAGTTTTAATGTCACTCCTCACTTTCAGTTTAAAAAACTTGTTTGTTTTTTTATTTAATTTTTGAACGTTTTTGAATAAATGCAGGTTTTGATCTTGGCTCACCGTAGATGAATAATTAAAACAAAATTTTCATATTAATTTACTTTTATTTAGTTAAATGGCTTTCTAATTTTATTTACTAACGTTTTTATTAGTAATAAATATACGTAACTTACGAATTAACTAACGTAACGAACTTCTATATTCATATATTTTTAATACGTTTATTAGTGGGTTCACCCCCTAATCAATACCTTGCTCTTTAAGCTAAAGTTCGAATTTTGTTCCGATTCTTTAAAAATAACCGCTTAATCACAAAAGCCGTTAATTTGAATAAATAACTCTTATAAAAGTACTAAAAAATCTTTGGCTTAAAGAGCGAGGCATCGACTACGGGGTGAACCCAATTATATATGTAATATTTTCTGTTCGTTTAAAGTTTCGATGTTGCAGTTTAAATACTTGTTTTTTTATATTAAATTTCTGATCTTTTTTTAAATAATGACGGGAAGTCCGGCGTCCCCTTCATAGCAATGTCCCTTCCCCCATGAAAACTTTTTTCATGAAAAGATCCTCCCACATAACCCCCGACCCACCCACCCCCCCACTACCAGGAAAAATCTCCCCTGAAAACGTCTGTATACTTCTAAATAACCAATACTATATGTTAACATTGGGTAAAGTTCATAACTTTCAGCCCTCCCCCCAGGAACTTCGGGGGATTAAGTCATCCTAAACGACATACTTATAATGTTTTCGAACATGCTGAACAAAATGGCTATCTCAAAATTTTGATCAGGTGATTTTGGGAAAAAAATGAGCGTGGGAGGGGGCCTAGTTGCCCTCCATTTTTTTGGTCACTTAAAAAGGGCACTAGAACTTTCAATTTCCATTCCAATGAGCCCTCCCACAATATTCTAGGACAACTGGGTCGATACGATCACCCCTGGGAAAAAAAAAATAAATAAATAAACATGCACCCGTGATCTTTCTTCTGGCAAAAAATGGAAAATTCCACATTTTTGCAGATGGCAGCGTGAAACCTCTACAGTAGAGTTTTCTGATACGCTGAATCAGATCGTGTGATTTTCATTCAGGTGCTATATCTTTTAGGGGGTCTTTCCGCCTTTTTTCAAAAATCAGCCAAATTTTCTCAGGTACCTAACTTTAAACTTGGTAGGAAAGATTAAACTTGATGAAACTTATATATTTGAAATCAGCATTAAAATCTGATTCTTTGATTCATCTATTTGTTTCAAAATACCGTTTTCTAGAGTTTCGGTTACCATTGAGCCGGGTCGCTCCTTGTTACCACGAACTGTTTGAAAATGGCTAATTTCAAGTATAAGGTTCAGCTTTGAAGCTACTTTTCAGCATGAAAACTATTAGGTGCAAGACAGAAAAAAGGATTGGCCCTTGACTTTTAGGGAGAGTTTGTTAAAACAATAGAGAGAACATTTTGTTAAAAGTTGAAAATAGCGCAGGTCACCAAATTTTGCAGAGGGCACGTTATATGCGCTGTTAACATACATAGTTCCCATATTGTCCTAAAAAATTTTATTGATCAACAAATGTCATTAATGGATGGCTCTCCTGAAGCCAATAAAGTTAATAAGGTTGTTGACAAAATTATCCAGCCATTTTCCCCGTATTCGACTTCATTGCAGTTAGGAAAAATTAAACTTTGTTCAACCCTTCAAGAAAGTCAGCAAAGTTTAGCCAATAAAATAATACTTCTGGAAATTTTAAATGGGATGGTAGAGACTAATAGACATATGGTCTTGAAGTTAAACAGTTGCTCATTTATCTAGACTGAAATAAATCCAACAGGCTAATGGTGTCTACATGTATAATAGTGTATACTTTTTTAAATCTATTGCTCGTTTAAGAAGACTTCCGTGTCTGATTAATTCAAATTATTGGTTAGAAAAACTGCTTTGACGTCACAAACGTAAAATTATTCTCTGGACAGAAGAAACATCAATGGGAACCCTGCATAATTGAGTAAAAGGCGTCTGTATCATCTATCTATTGTCTAGAGCTAGAGTGTTTAATATCGCCGTTGACCATTCTATAAGAAATGTATTCACTTTGAAGATTAAGATGGCATAAATCTAGCGGTAAGTTATTTATCGTGTTACATCAGATCTTAGGGGAAAAAAAAATTGGATTAACTGTTATGGCGACTATTATATGTATGTCACTTCAGCCATCAGCAAGTTATTATAACTAAAAGAAAAATTATGTTTCTCAATCCAGTATGAAGTAATGCACTAGCTAACCAGCATAAATATTATCTGATCAGTCACTAAAACTAGTAATACCTTTTGTAGCCTATTTGAAGGAAGAATGTCTCCTCAAAATCTATTTAATTTGGTTCGAAATTTCTCTTGAATGGAATATTAAGATATATATTCTCTGAGGCCAACCTGACTCTTGTACATGATAATGGTAATAAGCTTACCTAAGCTATGGATGTCAGGTATTGTGTTATCTTGGAACAATAATTTCGACAGGACCTGTGCCTGTCATCATCAGGTTCAAATTCAAAACTCTTGCCAGAATATAAAATCACTAAATAAAATAAAACTAAAATCACTGAACAACACTAGTAATAAGTTGAACCTGGAATTATTGTTGTAATATGGCTCGGATTTTGGTAGAGGCATTGATGGCCGCTATCCTAGTAGATCTCAAAAAGGTTGGGTCTTTAGAAGTATGGTGGAGTTTTTTGCGAGTTCTTAGCCTATGGGTAATGGGTTCCCAAATTTCACTGATGGGGAACTCTCCATTGTCTTTATTGATGGCTGGTTTGTTTTTAGCAATTTCCAGAGCTTCTCTGATTTTCTGCTTTAAGAGTTGTGGAACAATAGCAATAAGTTGAGCCTGGTCAAAATCAACAGAGTGAGAAGGGTTTTCAAAAATATGATGGGCCAGTATAGAAAAAGTATCTTCCTCCTTAAGCTTTGTCTTTTTAAGGCAGGCATCAATGGAATCAGCATGTTCTCTTAATCGGTGATGTAGAGATCTCATGGTACGACCTATATAGGTAGCACCACAACTGCATGGAATCTCATATACTCCTGATGGATCTGAAGTGATCTTATCTTTGCCTTTGTTTAAGAAGGAGGAGATGGTCATTCCAGAAGGAAAAAACACCTTAAAGCCTAGCTTAGTGAGTTTGGAGCTTAAAATGTCAGTAATCCCCTTAATATAAGGTAATGACAAAAAGGGTTTATCTTCTTCAGTCTTAGGGGAGCTCTTGGTTTTTGTGCTAATCTTTCTCCTGGAGATAACCTTATCAATGACTTGTTGGGGGTAGCCATTGCCCATAAGAATATCTTTTAAATGATCAAGTTCAGCCTTCAGCTCCAAATCAGAGGAACACACTACAAACGCTCTATCAACCAGCGAATAGACTACAGAATTTTTAATTATTGGGTGGTTATAAGAGTCATATCTCAGATATCTATCACTATGAGTTGGCTTTCTATATACACTCAAGTCAAACCTAGTTTCCCGTTTGGTAATCAGAACATCTAAGAAGGGTAAACTGTGGTTATTTTCAAGTTCAATGGTGAACTTTATATCTGGATCCTGCTGGTTAAAAGTATTGAGAAAGGATCTTAATGTGTCTTCTGTCCCATTCCAAATTATTAGGCAATCATCTAAATATCTCATGTAGAGTTGGAGATCCTTGAAGTCCTGCTTGAAGATATTATTTTCGATATATTGTGGAAACACCTCACTAAGAACTGGTGCCAAGGCTGATCCCATTGGTATGCCCCATTTCTGTTTGTAGGTTTGATGCCTGAAAGTGAAGTAAGCATTGTTCAGACATAAAGATGTGAGAATAATGATGTCTGTCGTGTCTAAGCTGGTCAGTTCTTTCCAGGAATCATCATTTTCCAAAGCTGATTGTAAAGCTGGTATAAGTCAGGGCAAGGGTATGCTAGTAAACAGAGATACAACATCGAAACTGCACATTGTGGTATTCTCCAAGATGTTGATGCTTTTTAGCGTTTCAACTGCTTCTTTGGTATTTCTTATTGTGTGTTGGCTGCTAAGAGTTATGGATCTTAAAATACCAGCCAAATACCTTTCCAACTTTTGTGTAGCTGAACCTATTGTTGAAACAGTAGGTCTAAGGGGAATATCTGGTTTGTGAATTTTGGGTACACCATAAAATCTAGGAATGACCGGTCTGACAGGAATAAGTTTCCGATAAAGTTGATCATTAATCCTATTTGTGAGACTAAGATTATCCAAAGCTTTTTTGATATTATCATAAGCAACCTTTACAGCATTGACATTAACTTTTTCATATACTTTGTTGTTATTCAGGAGGTTTAATGATTTGCTGACGTACTCGATCTCATTGAGGATTACTATTGTATTACCTTTATCAGCTTTGGTAATTATGATGTTGGTATCTTTCTTGAGATCTGTGAGGACCTTCATTTCATCTCTTGTTAGATTCTCCTCATTATGTTTCTTTTAGCCTCAAGCATGAAGGGATGAAGGTAGTCTCTTATTTCATAATTTGGTAAAATTCTACTTTAGCCACTTTTGGCTATCTTTAGAAGGGTTTAGGTTAGGAAAGTGAAACTTTCAGGGATGAGAAAACAGGCTAAAGTATGGGTAAATTTTTACCAATTCATATTGTTTACTTAGGCTATGAATAAAGTAAACATACCACTCAATGCCTTGTTTATGCTCTTTCCAAATATAATAATCATTTTTGTTGGAAATGAATTTCACCCCCACCCCTATATATGCCAATTCAGGGTATATACTCACACATTAGGGGGGTATGCTTAAAGTTTATTTCTGATGTAAATGGGAGGTAAGTTTAAAATTTATCCCCACCCTCCTAATGTGCAAATAGTCTAGAACCCCAGGCTAATGTAGGATGAAACAACTAGGCTACTTCAACATAAAATTCCCTACTTTGTAATTTGAACTGTATTTATTACAGTAAATGTTTTGCTATGCATATATGAATAGTAAACATACAACTTGATGCCCTTTTTTGTGCTCTTTACACATATAATAATAATTTTTGTCAGAAATGAATTTTAGCCCCCACTTCTATATATACTGATTCAGGGTATATATTTGGGTAAATTTTTACCAAATCATATTATCGACTTACAAATAAAGTGAATATACCACTCAAAGCCTTTTTTTATGCTCTTTCCAAATATAATAATCAATTTTGTTGGAAACAAATTTTACCCCCAAACCTAAATACCAATTCAGGGTATATATTTGCACATTAGGGGGGTGGGAGTAAAGTTTAAACTTTCCTCTCATTTACATCAGAAATAAAATTTCCCCCCCCCCCTTAATGTGCAAATATATACCCTAAATTGGTATATATTGGGGTGGGGGTAAAATTAATATCTGGCAAAAATAAATATTATATTTTGAAAGAGCATAAAAAAAGGCATCAAGAGGTACTTACTACTTACTTAGGTCCTGGCCATCCTCATGGGATGTTTTGGGGTCACTCCTCTTGCTAGCTCATGTGTAAGGGTAGTAAATATTTACCAAATCATATTATTGAGTTACAAATGAAGTGAATATACCACTTGATGCTTTTTTTTATGCTCTTTACAAATATAATAATGATTTTTGCCAGAAATGAATTTTACCCCCACCCATATTTATACACTTCAGGGTGTAGCCTATATACCCTGAATTGGTATATATAGGTGTGGGGGTACAATTCGTTTTTGACAAAAATGATTAGGCTATTATATTTGGAAAGTAGCATAAAAAAGGCATTGAATGGTGTAGGCTATTCACTTTATTCATAAGTCAATAATATGATTTACTAGAAATTTACCAAAGTATGTCCTAGAAAGGTATTTTGAATTACCTACCTCCACTCTTCCCTCTAGGGGGTTCTGACCTTTAAAAATCTGTCTTATTAAAGTGAAACCTCCCAAAATAGATTTTCTGCTTAAATGAAGGGTAAAATTCTATTTTAGCTACTTTTGGCTATCTTGGAAAGGGGTCTGGTTAGGAAAATGAAACTTACAGGGATGGGTCTACAGGCTAAAGTATGCCCTGTGAAGATATTTTGAAGTACATACCTCTAATCCTTCTCCCTCTAGAGGGTCCTGAAATTTGAGAATTCATTTTATCTTGATTTTCAGTTATCAGTTTCTTTTTCTCTGGCTTTAGTTCTGAGAAGAATGCAATTCCTGTTATTTGATTAGTCTTAAGCCATGTCAATATTTTTTTTTTATTTTTTTTAATGTAGGAAATGTATTTGTATATCTTTAAAACCTTACAAATTTTAATTGAGCAAAGTTGTGAAGCTGAAAACAATTTTGTTGTACTTCATTTAAACAGATGATCTATTTTGCAAGGTTTCACTTTTATAACATAGATTTTTAAAGGTCATCAAAGGTCAGGACCTTCTGGAGAGAGGAGTGGAGGTAGGTACTTTAAAGTACCTTTCTGGGAGGGACATACTTTAGCCTGCAGACCCATCCCTGAAAATTTCATTTTCCTAACCTAACCCTTTTCCAAGATAGCAAAAAGTAGGGGTAAGGTTTATATTAACAGACTAATTAGATAGATAAAAAAAACACCACCAGCATTAGAATTTCATCCTGAGTTCAAATATAACACTCATTTCTGTTGCCAATTATTTTCAAAATTACTTCTAAGCTTCTTTAAGTTTTTTCAATTTTCCTGTTTTTTTCACAGAAATATCATAGCAGTGATTCAATTTGAAAAATACTAAATTTTGCTGAAAGCTCCTATTTGAATTGAAATATGCTAAATCTTGCTGAGCAGTGATTTGATATGAAAAATACTAAATCTTGTTGAGCAGTGATTTGAGAAACACCAAACAGTTTGAATTATTCATTTTTTTTGGTAAAAACTTACCACTAGCTTCAGAATTCATCCTGAATCCAAATGTGACATTCATTTCCATTGCAAATTATTTTCAAAATTGCTTCTAAGCTTCTTTAAAAACAGCAAAACTTCTTTCATCAAAACAAATACTTTATGGCAGCTACATATAAAGTTTTATAAATATCAGACAAATAGCACTTAATATAAACAAACTGATCACTTATATCTAACTCTTCATAACTTTCTAATGCACTAGGGGTGACACTGACAGGTGCTCTAGGGGCCATATTGATTCCAGGGGGGTAGAGCCAACAAAAGCCCTGGTTGACTGCTGCTGAAGTGTTGCAATGCTGCCAGCATGCCACACTTGCACTGGTGGCACAAAATTGGCTGGATGATTGATTTGGCAATGAGTATCCATGGCTGGACAATATACTATCAGCTCCCCATTTATGACTGTAAATAATGCTTCCTGGCTTATATATTTTTTAATAATAGGAATTAAAGTTTCCTTGTTTCTTTGGAGGCCTTCTTGGTCATCAGTCAGGGGTACAATAATTTTTTACCACCACTGGTGTTGCAATGCCGCCTGTGCACAGCGTTGGGACACCAGTGGCAGTCAACCAGGCCTTTTGTTGGCAGCGTTCAGTTGATGTGCTGATGTGGCACCAGGGTCTAACCCAAATTTATACCACTAAATAAATTAGGTCACTTGGTGTTTTTTGGTAGAATAGAGAGAGAGAGCAAAACAAAAATATTGTACCCCTGACTGAGGGCCAAAAAGACCTCCAAAGAAACAAGGAAACTTTTAATTCCTATTATTAAAAAATATATTAAGCCTGGAAGCATTCTTTACAGTGATAAATGGGGAGCTTATAGTACATTGTCCAGCCATGGATATAATCATTACCAAATCAATCATTTACCAAATTTTGTGCCGCTGGCGCGAGTGTGGCGCGCCGGCGGCGTTGCGACACTTTGGCGGCGGTCAACCAGGCCTTTTGTTGGCTCTATCCCCCTGGAATCAATAGGGCCCATAGAGCACCAGTCAGTGACACGCCTAGTGCATTAGAAAGTGATGATGAAGAGTTAGATATGAGTGATTAGTTTGTTTACATTAAGTGCTATTTATCTGATATTTATAAACCTGTATATGTACCTGCCATAAAGTGTTTGTTTTGGTGAAAGAAGTTTAGCTGTTTTTAAAGAAGCTTAGAAGCAATTTTGAAAATAATTTGCAATGCTTATGAATGTCACATTTGGATTCAGGATGAAATTTTGAAGCTAGTGGTAAGTTTTTCCCCAAAAAATGAATAATACAAACTGTTTGGTATTTCTCAAATCAAATCACTGCTCAACAAGATTTAGTATATTTCAATTCAAATCGGAGCTTTCAGCAAAATTTAGTATTTTTCAATTTGAATCTCTGCCATGACGTTTTTGTGAAAAAAAAAACCAGGAAAATTGAAGAAATTTAAAGAAGCTTAGAAGTTATTTTGAAAATAATTTGTGACAGAAATGTGTGTTATATTTGGACTCAGGATGAAATAATGATGCTAGTGGTGTTTTTTTTTATCTATCTGATCAGTCTGTTAATATAAACCTTACCCCAAAAAAAGCTAAACTAGAATTTTACTAATTTACCCCAAAAGCAATAATTGAATTATTAAAGAGCCTAAACAAGGCATTAAATGACATTTTCACTTTCATCTTAGCTAAATTGTATAGTAAATTGAATATTTACCCCAGGCTGGATGTATTTCTCTATGACAAATCTCAACGTTTTCTTGTTCCTTTGCAAACTGTGTTCTCCTCTGTCACAGGTAGGAAGATTGGTTTTTTCTCTTACTTGCATTAAAATCCAACCATCCTATGATGAAACCTTTCCTCCCCATCAAAGTTTCATCTACTCCACCACCTTGGCCCATTAAATTTTTGGCTTCCTAGCAAAGCAATCATAACTTCAGAGCAGAAAGACCTCCAAGCCATATTTGTTTGGCTTCCTAATTGGTGCTCCTTAGTCATAGTTAAAGAACCAAAAATCTGACCCAATGGTTAATGAAAATTTTATAAGATGCAATTCTGGCCTTATGCTAAAACTCCCCTTCTTGTCAGACTTTACAGTAGCAAAATCTTCTCTTCTCGTATAATATCTTCTCTTCTTTGGGATAATATAGTTGTTTGCACACTTCCAATAACCTACACCTGAACAGAAAATGTATAGGTCTTGTATCAAGGGCACCCGATTGATGATTACATAACCCCATGAGTCCTGAAAAAGTTATTGCTGGTTTCATCATTGCCAGGGAATTTGCTGATTTCTGTGTAGTATGAGACTTCACAGAACTAGCTTGTAGATGTCCCAATAAGTAGCAGGACACAAAGCAGGTCAGTAAAAACAAAAGTATAAGCTCACTAGAAGATTTGAATGAAGTGCAGTCAATGTACCTTAAGCACTATTCTACTTCATCGCGTACCAATTTGCCAATTAATAACAACAAATAAAATTTATAGAAGTTTTTTTTTGTAAATTGATCAAGAATTTGCTACAGACATGAAAATTTTTGTTCAAATTTGTTAAATTCTCATTTTAAGAATTGCATCTGAATTCAGGATGAAATTTTTATAAGGGTAAGTTTATTTACCGTAACTTAGCAACCTATTTTTCGCTAATTTTATGCTCCTTTTTATTTATAATGTTGTGCTTGTGACAACTCACCCTTCCCTCCTTACTGTAAAAAAACAAAAAGACCAAGACTGGATTTTTGAATTAAAATCAGCTTGGTTGAAGTAATTAAAAACTTGAGAGCCATGGCTGATTGAAGTAAAGTTAAGACAGATAGTTGCAGTGAGAGGTAAATCTGGCATAACCTTTTGTAAGAATCATATAAAAATAATTCATTTCACTTGTTCATAGATAGTCTTATCATCCATCCTAGGGCAGAAACATTTTCATGTTTATCTTTATTGATTGGAAAAACAATCATTTAAATATTGTAAACTGAAATGAGAAATCATGCTTTGCCATCAATTTATCTAGCAAATACCTGTTTGTCTGGTTTCCTTGTACAGTCTATGGTGCTGGTTTAGTTATAATGCACAAGTACCATTTTGAGTATATACCAGCATACCAGTTTTACAACAGATCAAACGCTGGAAAGAACAACTAACATATTAGATTTTATATACATCCATAATTGGGTTGCGGTGTATTTTCAGGGTAGCAACTGTTATGTTGAAAAGGAGCATGAAATAATGAATCTTGTGGTGCCATTTCTCCATTGTAGGTTATTGTGTATATATGCTAGGGCTATTTATGGGACTCATAAAAAGGGGGCAGGGTGAAATGTCAAAAATGCCACTTAACCATAAAATGAGCATGCATTTAGCAATCTAGAAATGGCTCTCTTGCTCTAGCATGTCTCCTTTTGGAAAGCCACTATTCTGCAGTTTTACCACATAGGCCTATTTTAAATACTGCTGTCTGATTTTTTGTTTTTTCATTTGTGTCTTTGGGCTGGTTTCATGTGGATGAGAGCTTGACATGCATCCATGTGAACCTGTTTTTGCACTGATTTTTTTCAATTACTATTTGGGCCCAATTTCATCATTTCAAGGTCCCCTCCAATGCTCATAGAAACAACCATTTGTTTATCAAAAAGGTGTATTTCTCCATCCAGTTCTGCTCTTGTTTCAAAGAAGATTTGAAGTAGATTTCTTATTTCAGCAAGAGAAATGAAAGGATAGAAGGAAAAATAGTTTCAGGGAGCAAATCCAGCTCTAAAACAAAATTAGGCCCTATGTTTTTGTTTTCCTCCTCTTATCCCTCCCTTGTTGAACTTGACAGAGAGCTCTAAGTCTGCCTTTAGAAGAACTGGACTAGTCCACCATCATACAACTGGAGAGAGAAATCTACCTTTCGGCTTAACAAAATAGTTATTACCACAAGGATGGGAGGTGAACCTATCTCCAAATCAGATCCTCAGGCCTATACCGGATTCCGTTGCTGATATAGTGAAAGGGGAACATACCCATTGGAGTGAATTTTTTGATTCGTTGGATGTTAAGATAGCTAAAAATTGAACATCACTAGAATGAGAATTTCATCCCACATCAAATATAACATTCATTTGAATGTTATCTACTTCTGAATAAATGATGCTTCCTTTTATTTACCATCTGTTTTATGTCCTCTAAGTAACCTTAACATTCAATCATGACAAAGGCGAGTGATTATTATTGTTGAAGACTAGGGTAATATTTTCAGCACTTTGACAGTACAGCTGACAATTGGGAGTGGCCTAGTTTGGATTGGCTGACAAAATTCTAGGGAAATGTTTTACTTTTATACATGTAAATTTCATAAGAAGTTATCCTAGAAATTAAAAATACAATTTTTCTTCTTCCCAACACTCATGTCAGATTGAATGTATTCATAATAGTCAGACTATGATTTAAATACTTTTTTTTTCAAATTGAAGATGTTGTGTCTAAGATTAGCCAGCATTTTGCAATTTTAGGCTCAAGTATAAATCATTTGTCTGGTATTAGGCTCCACTGATGACTAACAACTGTATTTGAAATTTCTAAAGCAGACGGGGAAGGGTGTGAAGTTGTGTTGGCCTGAGGTTGTTTGATGCTGCTGTAAATTTTTAATAGCAGTAGTATTTTCTAGTGCAATTGTAGTACCCAGGATGAACAGAATTAACACGTTTTTTCATTGAAATTAAGCGAGAAAGAATTATCTTGTGTATTTTTTCCACTTATTGCAGTTGTAGTTTTGCACACTTACTTTAGGCAGGAAATACTAGTCATTATTTTGCTTCAAATTTGTAGCATTTAGCTTTTAATTCAGCTTGTAGTTCTATGCTCTCTGTCTAAGTTAGGGCCTATTATTAACCAGTATAATTAAATTATTGCATATTGCTTCTTGTTTTATTTTTGGAAAAAAATAGTGAAAAATAATCAAATGGAAAGTTTGGACATTTTCATTATTGGAAAATTGATATGGTAACCCACTACTTTGCTGCTTAAACCCCTTTGGTTTATGCAGTTATACATATGGGTAAAATTAAAAATTTCAACAGACATGATCATGGAGCATAATGTGTGATCCATTGATTTGCTGAAACACATTCAGAATTGATAAAAACTTGCGACGATTTTCGTATCCCCTCTTTTTCAAAATCTTGGCAGCCAATGACCATGGTTCAAATCCTTTGATGGATTGAGAAGATATATTTTTTCTAAAGTAATACTGTCTGCTAAACCTTATTGCCATAATGCATTTATTGTGACCAAAATATTGCTACAAATGTAGTATATCATCCGATCCCTGTAGTAAGAAAAAGTGCTAACGCCCACATTTTGCTGGTTTGTACAAATATACATTTTTAATTTTTTTGAAGTTTTAAATAAAAAAGAGCTTCAAATTCAGGCATCAGATGGAGCACTGAAAATTATGGGGAAATTTTTTAATACCTTAAGCTTAAGAGCCTTCCCCTCAAGGTTCTTTTATGTTTGTACAAGTAGTAATGAGTTTTTGGCAGATATATTGTTATAGCTAACGCCATAGGAATTTTAACTTGACCATAAAGGACCTGAAAATTATGCTTTGGTTTGGAGCATACAAATCTCATGGCTTCAATAGTATCCCCCTTTGCCCAAGGTGTGTATAGTTTTTGCACACTCTTGAAAAAAAGAGGGTAGAATAAAATTAGCCAAGATAGCTTGCAAGAACTTATGTGTAAGAACTTTCAATTGGTCTAAGTTTCTTCAGTACTTTTTTTTAATAAGCATGGATATAGTTATACCATAGGATAGACCTTCAACACAATCATATCTGTGGTGATTGCATAGTAAATCGGGTTGCCAAAGCCTGTGTTGTTTATTGACTGAAGTGTAGGTAAAAGCTTTTGGCCTCACACAAGCTTTTATTTTATTCTGTCAGTTTAAAGGATTTTGCTTCTTATTTCCTACCTAGGGTGCAATCCCATAAAGGCTTTTTAAGATCTTTATTTAAACACTATTTCTTTATGAAAATTCTAAGCTAATTGACAAGAGTGCAGAATTGAGTGATGAACTCCTGTGTTTGTAATACATTTCTGAAAGTCGTTTTGATTTGCTTCTAGTGCCATGTATCTGTACAACCTAACTCTGCAGCGTCCAACAGCTATTACTCATGCAGTACATGGAGCCTTTAGTGGAACACGGCAGCAGGGGATAGTCATATCAAGAGGCAATGTCCTGGAATTGCTCAAACCGGATGTCAATACTGGAAAAGTGCACGTGGCAATCAGTGTTGAGATTTTTGGTTATTCGTTCTCTTATGGCATTTAGACTGACAGGTGGCAATAAAGGTATGTTCTGCACTTCCTTATCAAAAAGAGTGAACAGCCTCCTTTTGGCTTTAATGAAATTTATAGTCAATATAATTATTTTTTATTTTCTTTTTTCCAATCATAAATGCAATCTACTAAATTTAAGCAGGTTTTAAGTTTCTGACTGCCTTGCTGAATTATATTGTTGCACCTTAATAGGTGATAGTGAATTAGTGTTCCTATTTTTCTAGCAGCTTGATAATAAGTAATCCACTCATGCCTGGCCTTACTCATAGTCTTGCAAACAATTTTACTGCTGTGTTTGCTAAGTGCAACATTGTGACTATTGTGGCTATCTGGTTTCGTTGGGTTTCTGAAACTGAAGAACAAAATCAACAATTTGGGTCTCTGTAACTGAAGAACAAATCCGATTATCAATGACTTGCCATGAATTCTAAACTAGAATGTTTTCTTCAACAGATAGGAAAATGAGCACCAGCTTTGGCGAATTCTTCTGAATTATCATGTAGAGTTTTGGTTTTGCTATGGGGTCAATGTAGGTATCTACGGTTTCATTATACATACCATCTGGCAATATGTCGTTTTATCAGCATTTCTATGCTTGTAGAGTTAATTTGAGTAAACTTTAAACCAGTAAGTGTTTACACCATGTACTGCAAGTAATCCAAAGAAAAAACGGAAATAAGCAAGAAAAAATTAATGACATTGCTTACACAAGGATCTTTTCATTAAATGTTCACCTTCTTTGTGTGTGTATGAAATATACATTAATATGAAACAAAATTGGGAGTTGATAAGAGGAGTGACGATACTTCGTTGAATTTGTTTCGAGTTAAACTGCATTACAAAATAAATATATAAAGAATTAAGTTTTTTTTTAACAAACATAAATAAAAGTTTTGTTTCTTTTAATCAAGGGTGACAGTGTTGTTTTTTTTTTCCTTTTTTGATTTTTCTAATGGTAGTATCAAAAAAGCTATTTTTGAAAGTCGAGGAAGGAAATTCTCATTCAAATTCAACAGCCCCTGTGTTTCAAGAGTCATTCTCAAAGAATTGGGACAAAAATTCAAACTTCATTGTAAAGACTAGTGCTCCTACTTTGTTCCTACCAGATTCCGATCTGTCAGTTTAAAAAGCCTGAAAATTCCGACACCCGACCAAAGAAAATCCGACATTTTTTCCGACACGACACTGGTCCAAAATCCAACAAATTTCCGACTCCAACCGAAAAATCTGACAATATTCTGTTGCATAGGAATCTTTTTCTTTTCATAAGACAAGCTTTTAAAGTGCCTGTCTTGTATCTCCTCCTCCCTCAATGGTAACATATAACTTTACCAATGAAAAAAAAGAGAAAAAAAATACGCACCTTATTCAAACTCACTTATTATTTTTCACTTCATATATTTAAAAGAAAAAGTAGCGGTTTTCTAACAGTTTTCATTTCTAATAATCATTTCTGAAAGTCTTAATGATTTTTGATTTATTAAACGCATAAAGGAGAAAAGGTTTAAAAATATTTTTGATATTGTATGATATTATAAAAAATGTATAGTATAAAAAAAATATAAAATATATTGTACAAAAAATGAGTATATTCTATTTTCAGAAATTTGAAAATTACGTTCTGGTCTTCAGAGTTTGGCTTGGATATTTGTTGTAATTTCTGTTCTTTTTGGGTTTCATTTATTTATTGACTATGACTTATGGTTGCTTTGCGCCTAAAAAAAATAATTCCAACTTTATTTCTTCTCATCTTTGGTTTAATGTAGCTCTACTTTTCTTCGGAAAACTTCTTCTGTATGAAAAGTAAAAAAAAAAATTCTGTTTGATTTTAATAAACATACTCTTTCACTGGTTAAGAAAAGAATATTTTAAGTCTTTTGTTGTTTCTTTGTTTTTTTTGTGAGAATCCAGATTCTGTGTTACTATTTATATGTTGGACAAAATTTTGAAACAGTTTTTAATAAAAGTTCTACTTAAATGCTTTGGATGGATGGGTACGGAGAAAAATATTCACATAATTGGGATCTGCTTTATTTTCGGATTTCATGGCATATCCCAAGTATGCCCTTCGGACAAAGTTGGATACATATAGTGTTTTTTGATTTAGTTTAACATCCCAAAAAACTTAACTGATGTTCCAACATGATACTTATAGTTTTTCCTGGAATATTGCATGGACACCATTTTGACAATCTGGATAGACATTGTTTATTTCATTTTAGTTTTACACCCCCTCAGCTTTCCTTGATAGTTTCAACTTAATACTCCTGAGAGTATTAAGTTGCCATTCCTGAGATATTGCATCTGTGCAATCATGACAACCTGGATCTGGATGCAGTTAAACTCTTTTGATTTAGTTCTATAGTAGTACTAGTAGTAGCAGTCGCGATTTGTTGCAGTTGCAATTACATGTAGTCACAGTCACAAGTAGTCGAACTCGCAAGTTGTTGCAGTAGGAGTCGCGTATAGTTGCAAAAGCAGTTTCAAGTATTTATAGTTTCAATAGCAAATATTAGTAGTCACAGGTATTTTCAGCCACAAATAGTCACAAATGCAAGCAGTCACAGCCGTAAATAAACGCAGTTGTAGTCATAAATAGTTGCAGTAGCCAGTAGTAATTATATAAGTAGTAATTTTTGTAACCCCGAAGGTTTCAACCTAATACCTTTAGTCGTTTCTAAGATATCCAATCTTTGCCCTTATGACAAACTTTGATGGAGATAGCGTCTTTTGATTTTGTTCAAAATCCACAATAAAACGCTCTGAAAGTTCCAATGTAACTCCCCTAGCAGTTTCTGAGATATTGCATATACCCCTTTTGTATAATCAAATACCCCTTTTGTATACAAATAGTACCTTTTGACTTAGTTTTTCAGTCCCTTCAATTATACCTGAAAATAAAATTTAATACGCTACTCTGTTCCTGAGACATTGTAGCTAGGATATTTTGACAACCTGGATGCACTTAAACATTTTGATTTAGTTCAATAGTTATTGCAGTGGTAAGAGTTTCAACTTAACATCTTCAGCCGTTCCCGAGATATTGCTGATCCTTCCTTTCAACAGCCAGCATGCACCTAATGCCTTTTCATTTAGTTTTACCTACCCCTTAGCTTTTCCTGAAAGTTTTTTCTTAATACTATTAGCCTTAACAATATCAGTGATAGTAGTAGTAGGAGCAGTGGGAGTAGTAGTAATAACAGAAGAAGTTGTAGTAGTAGTATTATCCAAACAGTGGCTTTTTGGTTTCGATTTAGTTCAACATCTGCCTCAACATTCACTAAAAATCCTACCTTATGTCCTTAGTTTTAAAAAATTCCAACATGCCCTGCAAGTTTCACCTTACTGCCCTAAGTCGTTCCTGGGATATTCACAGATTGGGAGAGTGCTCATTTGATCGGAATTCAAACGTTCTAGGGTCCTTTTTAAGAGACTGAAAATATTGGAGGGCAGCTAGCCCCCATCCCACGCTCATTTTCCCCAAAACTCGCCCGATCAAAATTTAGAGATAGCCATTTTGTTCAGCTCAATCGAAAAATCTGATAATTAAGTTTTTGAGGATGACTTGTTTCCCACAGTTTCAGGAGGTGGAGCTGTAAGCTATGAACTTTGCCCATTTTATTACATAGTATTGGCTATAGGGAAGCAGGCAGACATTTTTCAGGGGTGTTTACTGGTGTATGGGGAGGGGTTAATTGGTTGGATCTTTTTATGGAGGAATTTTTTGTAGGGGCAGGGAATTTTCCATGGAGGGGTAGCAGGATTTTCCAGAATTATTTAAAAAACAATCAAAAATTAAATATTTTTTTTTCAACTGAAAGCAAGGAGCAACATTAAAACTCAAAACGAACATAAATTATTACGTATATGAGGGGGGGTGCCCACCTCAATAACCTTGCTCTTTACGCTAAAGTTTTTTTAGAACTTTTAAAAGAGCTTGTTATTCTAATTAAACTGAACTTGTGATTCAGGAGTCATTCTTAAATAAATATAACAAAAAATGAAACTTTAGCGTAAAGAGCGAGGTACTGAGGAGGGGGGGAGGGCAATCCCCTCATGCACGTAATAATTTTGGATCATTTAAGTTTCAATGTTGCCCATTACTTTCAGTTCAAAAAACTTGTTATTTTTTATTTAATCACGGTTAAGTATATTCTCAAGATGATAGTTCTCAGTGTACAGTGCTTTTAAAAAATTGGGTTCCTTGTAATCACTCTGAAAACTGAGATTAGCTATAATTAACGATTCGTATTTTGCGTTAAAAGTTTGCATTTTAAAACGTTATTCTTCAGAGAGATTATGAAGAAATAAGTTTTCATTCTAGAAAATTCGGTCATAGTGAAAGCACTGCTTGTGCTATATAATCTAAAGAATATAAACAAAAACGTTATTACTTGTAATAAATTTGTATTGTAAACTATAATAAAAAAACACGACACACACGACAAATTTTGATTAAAACCATTTGATATATTCCTAAGTGGCCTATTTTCACATTAAGCACTCCTGTGTACACTTAACCAAGGATCTTGAAGTATTTCTTTCACACTTGGTCTGTTGTCTCTCGTTAGTTGTAAACACTTGCGCACTAAACTACGAGCCAATCGTGAACAATTCCTGCTTTTTAGTCCCGAGTCTATCATACGTTTCGCTTCAAGGGAACGTCGCCCGTTCTGAAATGGTTCTCTACCAATCAAGAGGGATCCCAATATAACCCCTAGAGACCAAGTAGTTACCGGTCCTATCATATATTTGGCTTCACAGGATTCAACTTCTGGAGGCATGTAACCAGGAGTGCCACATACAATTCCATTTGCCGTCTCCAAAGTTTCAGCTAATCCAAAGTCAATAACCAATATATTTTCATTTTCGTCAACAAGGATATTGTCCCCTTTCAAATCTCTGTGTGCTATGCCAGCCATTTCCAATCTCGAAACTATGGATAATATTTGTTCAAAAAGATTGATAACTCTATTTTCACTTAACTGTTCATGGCTGTTGATAAATTCTGTTAATGTTATTGAGTTCTGGTGATACTCTGTTGTAATCCAACATTCCTCTCCGACTATAAAATAGTCGAGTAACTTCACACAACCATCAATATCTCTAACTTTGTTCAAAAAATATATTTCGTTTGGTAAAAATTTGCCACAGTCCAACTGGATTAGGTTAGTTGGGTTTAAATTTATCTTTTTTACAGCTGCTTGTTTTAAATCACAGTTTCTCGTTGCTAAGAATACTTTCCCAGAAGCACCTTCTCCAAGTTCCGTTGCAGTTAGAGAATAATGTTTAGAAAAATTTTCCAAATCTGTCTCTGGTTCGTCACTTATGTCTTGGGCTACATAACTAGGAACAGTTGGGTCATAAGGCTCAAAACTGATACCAAAATGATCTTGCAAATAGAGACCATTAATAATATGTACTTCATTATTAAATTGCAGTTCGTATTCTGGAAAAATTCTTTGACGGGGATGGAAGTCCTCTTTTTCTATACCAGGTAGCCCTGTCTTAGAACAGTCGAGGCTCTGGATACTTGCAAAATAACTAATAGGTTTTTCAGTTTCGAACTGACCTTCTGAGTATTTAATGCTATTATTGAAGTCCTTAGCCTCATAGCCATGGTTTAGAGGCTCGAAACTGCTACCGTTCAGTATCACAGCCATATTGCTAAGCATGGATCTGAATTGATAAAGCTGGGTCTTGTAAAGTGAAAACGTTGTTTAATTGTTGTGCTTCATTATTCATGTGTAAATCTTGCTGAAAGGGGATTGATTCCTCGTGTTGCTTCTTTTCTGTTGTCCTGATAAAATTAGGGAATAAGACACTGAACAAATTGTACATTTTGCCGTCATTGTCAAACTCTGTTTCTGAACCAGGATCATTTTGTCGGAAATACACATAATCACTACTACTAGCTCTAGAATTTGAATCATCAGGCAGAACCGCTATTTTGTCCATCACATTTGGGTACTGTAGAACATACTCCAAGTCCCATGGATTTACAACTCTCTTTTGATGAACTAGCATATTTTCAAGAAATTACAATCTAAAGGTTACACAAATTGTGAGACAAACTTTTCATTCAAAGATAACTTTCATTACTGATGCTATTGTGCTGTGAGCTTTCTTGTTTTATAGACCCGTGACGTCATTAAACTTTATTGGGATGGCGTCATGGAAAGGTGTCTTACACATTATTTCTTCGGTTTTTAGGATGACATTATCCTGTTTTTGCAGGTGATGCAAGCAATAAATGTGATTTCTTTCGGTGTGATTTCACCGAAAGGGAATCCCTTCGGTGTGGCCTCATCTCTATTTTTATATTATCTTAGTTTGTTCTCTGTCAACATTAGCATATAGTAGGAAAATTACCTTCATTTCGTTAAATCTCTCCAATGACATATGCTGAGGTCCTGTCTTGTTCATCTGAATTAAAAAATAGAGGACTATAATGTCCTCTTTGCGTTGTTACCTCAAAAGTCTCAGATGAAAAACCCTATAGAATGTTAAATGTCTGGATTTTACATAAAAAAAAACAGCCAATTTTTTCTTTCAAGAATTTTGGAAAAGTCTAAAGTTGCAAGCTTTCGAAAGGTACGAAACACAAGCTGTCTTAACGCAGAGCACCATAGGCCAAGTTGATTTTGTCTCAAGTAACTTGACTGGAAGATGCCCCCCTGAAAAAACTTAAAAATCTCTCCCCCCCCTCCCCCCCCCCCCGAAAAAAATTTACGCTTCATTTGTCATGTATGATCGAAAATTCAGCACCTGTGCTAGCAGGCTAGCATAGGATATTTTTAAAGTGGCCCCAACATCGAAATGCGCTTTACCAGGAAACTAGGGTGTCTTTATTGCTTTGGATAGGCTAGTTTGAGATGAACAAAGTAATAGTTTATTTCTGATAAGACCTTAAACCTCAGCGAGGTGAGTTCAGTATATTGTCATTTTGAGAGGAAATCTAGTCTTCTAAGAGCATCATATCAATTGATACAATATAGTTGGCTAGAGACAAAAGAACTAAAACCATTCTGGCTTTTGTGTTGATTGAAAATCAAGGGGTAAAAAGTCAGACTCAAATTAAGAGTTTAATCTCCAGCTATGTATTGGACCGATTTGTAGGAGTTACGTATCAGGAGTTATTTGATTTTGAAGTTGACTGCCTCATTTAGCAGCCATCTACTGATGTCTCTGAATAATTTCCTTAGAAGAAATAGAATATATTTATTCATACCATCGTGAGTTTATCTCTATTAGAAAGGATTGTTTTTACTAAGATAGATGTAGTCCATACTAAATAAGCAGTTCATAAAAAAAAACAAGATTCCCCCCCCCCCTCCGAAAACAAGATACGCTTCATTTGTCATGTATGATCGAAAATTCAGCACCCGTGCTAGCAGGCTAGCATAGGACATTTTTAAAGTGGCCCCAACATCGGAATGCGCTTTACCAGGAAACTAGGGTGTCTTTCTTGCTTTTGATAGGCTAGTTTGAGATGAGCAAAGTAATGGTTTATTTCTGATAAGACCTTAAACCTCAGCGAGGTGAGTTCAGTATATTGTCATTTTGAGAGGAAATCTAGTCTTTTAAGAGCATCATATCAATTGATGCAATATAGTTGGCCAGGAACTAAAACCATTCTGGCTTTTGTGTTGATTGAAAATCAAGGGGTAAAAAGTCAGACTCAAATTAAGAGTTTAATATCCAACTATGTATTGGACCGATTTGTTGGAGTTACGTGTCAGGAGTTATTTGATTTTGAAGTTGACTGCCTCATTTAACAGCCATCTACTGAAGTATCTTTGAATAATTTCCTTATAAGAAGTAGAATACCGTATATTTATTAATATCATCATGCGTTTATCTCTATTAGAAAGAATTGTTTTTACTAAGATATATGTAGTCCATACTAAATAAGCAGTTCATAAAAAAAATATATTTTTAAGCATCATTTAACTATCCATCATTATAATTATACATCAATCATTATGGAAGAGGGTCGGTTGATCTCTGTGTAAGTAGGGCGAAAGTGTTTGAAGCCTCGAAAGTACATTTTATCCCCAAAGTCAGTAATTCTCCACGAAGTCTTTTATGAAGTCTCAAAAGACTGATGGATGAGAAAGGGGTAGCCCCCGCCCCATAGATGGAACTGTTTATGTTCTTTTTAAGTTTTAACGTTGGTCCTTACTTTCAGTTGAAAAAATTGTCGACTTTCTTTTCGGCCGCCTTTCAAATGATGCCAAAAACACCTTTCACCCGTTTGAAATTTTAGCATGAGAATCCTCCTTACCCCGGAAATTTCTTTCTATTGAAAATTCTTTCCATAGAAAATTAACTTCCTTGCTGACAATCCCCCCTCCCGAAAAATGTACACTCCATAATATCAAATACCATTTGTAAAAATCTTAGGATATATTAAGAATCAGCACAAAAAGCCAATTCTATTGATGCATTAATTCTTATCAAAACCCTTTTTATAGTTTTGGTTCCTATTGGCCCGAGTCACTCTTGACCACTTTAGTTCGATACCACGAATTGTCTTAACTAGCTTGTCAAAGCTTTTTGTCTCATAGTATAGGTCCTAAATCCATGTCACATGTCTATGAACTACTAATACCGTAGACAAATAACTTACAAGGAGCGACCCGGCTCAATAATAACCGAAATTCTAAAAAACAGAATTTTGATACCAGTAGATGTATCAAAAGAATCAAATTTTTATGCTGATTTCAAATGTATAAGTTTTATCAAATTTAGTTTAAACCATCAAAAGTTACGAGTCTGAAAATATTTGCTTCATTTTTGAAAAATTTAGAAACACCCCCTAAAAGTGATAGAATCTTAATGAAAATTAAACCATCAGATTCAGCGTAACAGAAAACCCTACTTTAGATGTTTCAAGCTCCTATCTACAAAAAAGTGGAATTTTGTTCTTTTTTTTTGCCAGAAGAAAGATCACGGATGCGTTTTTTTTTTTTTTTTTTTTTCTTTTTTTTTTTTTTTTTTGTCCAGGGGTGATCGTATCGATCCAGTAGTCCTAGAATATTGTATTAGGGCTAATTCAAACGAAAATAAAAAGTTCGTGTGCCTTTTTTAAGTGACCAACAAAATTGGAGGGCAAATTGGCCCCCTCCCACGCTCATTTTCCCCCCAAAGTCTCCCAATAAAAATTTTGAGATATCCATTTTGTTCAGCATAGTCGGAAATCTAAAAAATGTCTGAGGATGACTTAGTTCCCCACATATCCCAGGGGAAGGGCTGCAAGCGATGCCCTTTCTTTACATATAGTATTGGTTATTGGGAAGTATACAGACGTTTTCAGGAGGGATTTTTTTGGTGGGAGGGGGCTCGGAGGAGGGTGTTACTCGGGAGGATCTTTCCATGGAAGAAGTTTTTATTGGAAAAGGGACACTGCTATGAAGGGGGTGCCGGATTTCCAAGAATTATTTAAAAAAACTATCAGAAATTAAGTATTAAAAAAAAACAATTTTCTCAACCGAAAGTAAGGAGCATCGTTAAGATTTAAAACGAACAGAAATTGTTACGTATGTGATTGGGTTCGCCTCCTAGTCATTACCTCGCTCTGTACGCTAAAGTTTTTTTTTGTACTTTCATCAGAGCTATTTATTCTTTTAACGGCTTTTGTGATTAAGGGGGTTATTCTTTAAGAATTGGAACAAAATTTGAACTGCATCGTAAACAGCGAGGTATTGACTATGGGGCGAATCCCCTAATATACCTAATAAAAATATACGAATATAGAAGTTCGTTACGTAAGTTAATTCGCAAGTTACATAAGAAAAAAATTTCTAGAAAGCCATTTAGCAAAAAAAAAGTAAAATTAATATGAACATTTTGTTTTAATTATTCATTTACGGTGATCCAAAATCAAAATGAATTAAAAAACATTCAGAAATTAAATATAAAAAAACAGCTTTTTTAACTGAAAATAAGGAGTGACGTTAAAACTTAAAACGAACAGAAGTTTTTCCGTATATGAAAGGGGCTGTCCCCTCCTCAACGCCTTGCTCTTTACGTTAAAGTTTGACTGTCTCACAACTTTATTTTTTAAAACTATAAAAGTTAGCGTAAAGCGCGAGGAGTTGCGGCGGGGACAGCCCCTTTCATATACGGAATAATTTCTGGTTTTTTTTAAGTTTTAATGTCGCTCCTTACTTTTAGTTTAAAAAAAAACTTGTTTTCTTTTAATTTAATAACTTTAAAGACGTTGTGGTTCCATATACTTGGAGTAAATGTTGAAAGTTCTCCAACTAATGGTCAGATCTTAAGTGCTCTTTGGAGATGAAAGAGGAGGGAATTTGAAAGAAACTACCTTTTCATGTATTAGTTTGGGTAAGAGATGAAGCTCATAATAAATATAACAACCTTTATGGCCTTTCCCCCTAAGAATTGTACAAACAAAAACGATTTTCTTCATGATCTTAAGGAGGCCCTAGACGGTCAATCATTTTGATCAAAAGCTTATGTCAATCGATTGACTCAAGCATGATTGACCTACTCGGAACCTGTTTGACGCTTGAGTCATGATTGACCTACTCGGAACCTGTTGGACGCTTGAGTCAAGCGTTGACGGTGATTGATAGAAAGTTTGAATGACTCAATCATTTTGATGAAAAGCAATGTGTTAGATTACCTTTGGTCAAGATAGAAGGGTTGATTGAGGGATCGAATGAAGGTTTATTACAGCACACCTCAATCGATTGACAAAAACTTCTGATCAAAACGATTGACCGTCTAGGGCCTCAGTTATGCCTTGAAATATTTAACCAACAGGTTTGACCACCAACGATTTCAGTTTTGGTTCATTTTCATCCACAACGTTGATCAACAAAACTTTGGCTGGTCGCTTGAACATGATTATTGATTAAAAAAATAGGTCACGTCAGATCAGATTGTTGACCAACAATGTCGTCAGAAAAAGCCTATTGTTTAAATGATTTAGTGGATATTAAATGGATATTAGAAACCTGTTTAAAATAATAATTTTTCTTAAAAAGTGTCCATCATGTTTTCAATTTTATTTTTTATCATCTGAAACTATCAATAATTTGGAAGCGTTCTTATTTTGCTGCTTTGATATTACATTCTATATCAAGGAAGATGGTACCGTCCATGGACAGAAAATTTTCACTTAAAAGCTTGATTATCTCGTAATTTTTACTATGCTAAAGTTTAACAGATGCATGTATAAATGCAACATTGAACTGCGATTAGACTCGTTTTTTCAATGGGTTCTGTGAGACTTGAATCTCAAAATGTTGACTTTCTTCTAAAGCTTTCAATGATGTTTCACACAAGTTAGACTTTCGATTCTTTTGGAAATGAAAACAACTTTGAGCTGAGAATATTGAATTATATCCTAATGGTCTTTGTATCACTAGGTGTATCGTATGAGTTCATTTTTATGTTTCAGATTTTGTTGTTGTTGGTTCTGACTCGGGACGGATTGTTATCCTGGGATACAACCCACAGAAGAATGTATTTGAAAAAGTACATCAAGAAACATTTGGCAAAAGTGGGTGCAGAAGGATTGTTCCTGGCCAGTATTTAGCAATTGATCCCAAAGGCAGAGCAGTCATGATTGGTAAGATTAATTTGCTACATATTTGCTACACAAGGTTTTTTATTAATTGCAACAGCAAATAATATTTGACAACAGTGACAATTTGAATATTTGACTACGGTGTCAGATATTTACTGTTCACAGCATCGATTTGACTTCCAGTTGAGATGTTGATCACAAACATCAAGGTGTCATTTTCAGCTGTGAGGTGTAGAGATATACTTTTATGACTATTCTGAGCATTTGGATCTACTCTGTTTTATAGATTATACCTAACAACATCAGAGTGGTTAAATGAACGTGATCAGAGTGTTAAATTTATAAATATTATAAATAAAATGGCAAGATTTTATCCATGGATAATTATTTGAATTAAGGGTAGGACTTGACTTTTTTTCCATCTTAAAATTTGAATCTGGAACCATTTGAGAACTTGACGTAGAATCTGTTGCGTAACCTCTATTTATTAATACATAACCTTTTAAATCTCCCAAGAAGGTCCGAATTTCGTTAGTGAATTTATTGGGCATTATTTTCTATTTCTCTTATTGGGGAGGTCCATCCAGTAAATTCTTAGAGGATCTCTTGTATGTGTGTTCGCAATCATTAGGGACTGAAGCTGATCTATTATTTTTACTACTATTTCTCTGATAATCTAGTTCATAGTCCTTGGTTTGAGACCAAATAACATTAAGACCCATTCACATTGAGCTTTTACTAATACTGAGATGTAGCCAATCAGAATTTTTCACAGAAGATATCGACCAATAAGAAAATTTCTGGGAAGACCTGATTGGCTCAAATTAGTGCTAGCTTAATCTCGGCAGTAGTAAAATCTGATTGTGAATGGGCCTTTTAAGAATTTCTGCCGAAGTAATGAGTATGATTTTATTTCAGTAGTATGAACTATTTTAATAAACAAAAAGGCCCTCTGAATATCTGTGTGAAACTTTCCTGCTAGTTTAGGTTTCAAGGAACCAAGTAAAACAATAAAAAAGATTTTCCAGGATATGAATGGGATTAACTTCTATGAAATGTTGTAAAATGTCTCATTTTGCAGTGACAACCAAGTTGACGATATAAAATTAATTTTTTATTGAGGCTATTGAGTGCCTGAGATGGTGCAAATATATTTATTAATGGGCCTTTAAATCATGTATTTTTCTTAGTGTCGTAGTATGAATTTTATTACAATATTTAAGTTGTAATTTTATGATAATCATTTTTCAAACAATTTCAAACGGTTACCATGAAGCAGAGAACGGCACCGCTAGTAGGGTTTAAAGTCCAATGCTGCATCATCTGTCTTTCTTTGCCTTTACTTTGTTACCGAAGATTAAAAGACCCAAATATGCGGCATAAATGCCAGATGTCAACAATCAAGGATTGTGATCAGGTCTGAAGGCTGAAAATATAAATAGTTTATTAAAAGCGTTATAGCCGTGAATAAAAATACTCCGATCATGGATTGAAAAAGATCAGACTGCACCTCTCGCTTCCGAGAGGAAATTCTACCTCGTAGCATCCGAGGGTTCTGCGACTTCCAGGAAGAACATACACCAGGGGGTGCGTGCCAAGTGTGGTGAAAGTTCTCGATGTGATGCAGGGACTGTGATGGGTGACAGAACTGTTGTACATTCGGAGCTCTGACATGGACCCAAGGTAATGGAGAAGGGTAATCCCTCAACAACACCTCATTGGTTTTATTTATTGCATTTTCTTCTAGTTTTAACCTCTTCTCTCTGTAAACTAAATCACAATTCTATTTTCTTGAAATGTTCTTAGTTATGAATGGAAAGTGATTCATATTGCTGATATTTCAATTATTCGTTCATTTTATTCAAATGTGAATATATTTCGGAAACTTAACTTCGATGTCTTGGTTCATTTTATTCAAATGTGAATATATTTCGGAAACTTAACTTCGATTTCTTCATTCATTTTATTCAAATGTGAATATATTTCGTAAACTTAACTTCGATGTCTTGGTTCATTTTATTCAAATGTGAATATATTTCGGAAACTTAACTTTGATGTCTTCATTCATTTTATTCAAATGTGAATATATTTCGGAAACTTAACTTCGATGTCTTCATTCATTTTATTCAAATGTTAATATATTTCGGAAACTTAACTTTGATGTCTTCATTCATTTTATTCAAGTGTGAATATATTTTGAAAACTTAACTTCGATGTCTTCGTTCATTTTATTCAAATGTGAATATATTTCGGAAACTTAACTTCGATGTCACCAACGTATTGCTTATTTACTTTCTGGTTTTATATGAGAAAAATTCAGATTTCTGAATCAAACTGATGTTTAACTCTCTCACTGATATTTATTATTAATTGCAGGGCTAGTTTGTGACTTTTCACCGTGTCCTAAGCTGTATTTCTTTTCCAGGTGCTGTTGAGAAGCAGAAGCTGGTTTATATTTTGAATCGTGATGCACAGGCTCGTCTAACCATTTCGTCTCCATTAGAAGCACACAAGTCAAATACTCTTATTTACCATATGGTTGGTGTTGACATTGGCTTTGAAAATCCATTATTTGTCTGTTTGGAAATTGATTATGAGGTAAAGATGTTATTAATTATATATTTATCTGGTGAAAATTATTGTAAAGAATTACGGGTGGGAGACAAAATATCTCTAAGGTGTGGATAGGTGATTCGTTTAAGGAATTTATAGGCCAAAAGTTATTAAGTAAGTATAGCCTGTTGTTAACTTTGCTTAAATTTATTTTTTCTTTCTATAAAATATGTTGACATAGCAGGTTGCATTTGAATAGCCTGTTTAACTCCCGTGCTGTTTAAATAAACTTTTGTGTGCTGTTTATTTAGAATATTGAGTTTACTCATTATTTCTTTTCTTTTGTAAGCTGATGTATGTTTATTGTTGACTAAACGACAACTTTTGTTTTTATTTGCCGCAAACACCAACATTTACTAGCAACGCTTTATTATAATGGCACCTGCTGTGTCAGGGCTGCCACAAAGTCCCTAAAATCGAATGAAGGTCCCTATTGGTCCCTTAAATTAATAAAGGTCCCTAAAGTCCCTTTTCTTGCTTCGGTTTAAAGCTCCGTATCGGTTTAAATCTCTGCCCCATTGGAGTGGTATTTTGAGACAGGGCTTGCCTATTGTAAAAGAATTTTCTTTGATCCAAGAATACCACCCACCAGCTTCAAACCAGCTTGGGTGGGCAAATCTTTCTCTCAAAAGAGAGGAGAGTCACCCACCAATCACGAATAACCAGCACCAAGCAATTCTCACAGGGCTGTCACAAAGTCCCTAAAATCGAGTGAAGGTCCCTATTGGTCCCTTAAGTTGATAAAGGTCCCTAAAGCTCCTTTTCTTGCTTTGGTTTAAATCTCTGTATCGGTTTAAAGCTCTTCCCCCATTGGAGTGGTATTTTGAGACAGGGCTTGCCTGTTGTAAAAGAATTTTCTTTGATCCTAAGAATCCCACCCACCAGCTTAGATGGGCAAATCTTTCTCTCAAAAGAGAGGAGTCAACCACCAATCACGAATAACCAGCACCAAGCAATTCTCACAGGGCTGTCACAAAGTCTCTAAAATCGAGCGAAGGTCCTTATTGGTCCCTTAAATTGATAAAGGTCCCTAAAGCCCCTTTTCTAATTGTTTGTAACTCGATAGATTTTGGGGTTTGAATATCCACTCAACGATCTTTACTTAAATTGCAGAGACGAAGAAAATATAATTGACAATATGCCAGATGACTAAGGTAGCAAAACAGTGTGAGCCTAAATTTTTGCAAAAATTACGAAAGATATAGACGTATCCTTGAATAATATTTGCATAATGTTGTCTGTAAGAGTTGCGTTCGATTTGAGAAAACTTAGTTAACTAACAAGTCTACTTTGTTGCTTTAGCGTTTTATTTGCCAGAAAGTTAAGTAAGTGAACAAAGAAAGTTAACCAGGCTTTTGCAAATAGAACAGAAATTTTGGCAGAGAATTTGAAGCTGCTATACTGTGAGCCGTACAACAAATTAGGGACAGTCGGAACAGACCATCAGACTCAGGAACTTGAGGCCTGAAAAAGTCAAAACAACGAAGAAGGGCAAAGCCATCTAAGAAATCAGCCTTAGTTGTGTCTCGGTCAATTATTTGTGTTGTTGGACCTTCACCATTTATAGTATTATTAAGAGTTTGTCCTTTGGAACTCCAATCTAATCTTAAAACAGGAGTGGTTCCACTACATTTCAAGAAATTGCTAGTAATAGCCTTCTCCTCTTTCCAACCTGAGGCACGCCAAATTCAAAGACATTTGTCTTCTGATTGTGACGCCAAATTATTTACCAATTGGATCAAACGAAACACATTTCATGATGCCTGTATGACCTTTGAACTTCATGAAAATTTTGGGTTTTTATGACCTCATATCCCTTTTAATGACATCATTGTCGATTTCGACTGTAGCTAATTTTGCGTCATTTGGCGCCCAGTTAATATCAAGTATATCGCCTCGTGACCAAGTAAAGTGGCTTCTTGGTTCAGCCAAGATATTTCAGCGGTTGCAGAAGGGTCATCAGTGAAATTGCTGGGGCATTATGTGTTTAGGATTTGAATATTTCCAAATTTACAATAATGACATCGATCATTAGCAATGGTATTTACGATGTTCTGTATAGGTTGTAATCCGTGGAATTGCAGAGATGTTTTAGCTATTTCTGAAGGTAGACCTTTTTGCACTATCTCTACTATTTGCAGTCTACTATTTGTAGCTTGATACAAATAGTAGACCTAATTGTTGGAGCCTGGTGCATTCAGAATTTGGGATTTTCACAGAGGGGTTACAGTTGATAGTTCAGTTATGTTGTTTATTAATATCAAATAAATATTTAAATACATTGTTTATAAATATTTTTCTACCAATTTTCTATATTCTTTTGTATATATTTCAGCACAATTATAAATTTGTAAATGGGTTATGTGTAAAGCTTTTTGAAAATGAGTTAAATTTTGTATGCTAGTGATATTACATTTCGCAATGCCTTTCAAATTTTTGCTTATTTAGTTTTGTTAATTTGCAGATGTATTTCCGTTTTTAACACTTCAAAACCTTTTTAACCAAAGCCTAACAAATAGTTTTGAGCAAGAAATGTACAAACAGATAGTTCAGTGCCTTTATTCTAGCAAGCTACTACAAGACATTTAAGATGTAGTAAGCAGTCGTAGTTCAGCACTTCGCTTTAAAACAGAAGAACAAGAAGAGGTTCTAATGCTCTTGACTGAAAAGCTTATAAGTTTAAATGAAAGAAAAAAAAAATTTGTTCGGAACTTTAAAGACACTTCGTTGAAAAGTGTAGTTGGTCATGGTCAGTCTCTAATTTAGCCCATTGGAAAGAATGAAATAAACACTGAAATCTGTTAAGAATCTAGACTCTATTCAGTATTCTGCTATTAGCTAATACCAATATGCTTCAGGCAAATTTGAATCAGCTACTAGAGACTAATAGATATATAGTCTTGAAGCTGAGCAGTTACTCATTTCTCTAAAATAAAATAAATAAAATAGGCTAATGGTGTCTACATGTATAATAATGTGTATTTGTTAAAATTTATTGATAGTTTAAGACGAGCCACGTCTCTGATTAATTATTTGTTAGAGACACCGCTTCTGCGTCAAAAAGGTAAAATTACTGTATAGACATGATAGAGGTAAGGAGCGGTGCGGCTCAATAGTAACTGAAACTCTAAGAAACAAAGTATTGATAACAATAGATACATCAAAAGAACCAAATCTTGATACTTATTCAAAATATGTTAAATTGATTAAATTTAATGTTAACTTTCAAAAGTTACGAACCTAAGGAAAAATACTCGCTTTTTGAAAAAGGATGAAAATACCCTCAAAACATCAAGCGATCCTAATAAAAATCACACCAACAGATTAAGCATATCAGAGAACTCTACTGTACACGTTTCAAGCTTCTATATACAAAAATGTGGAATTTTGCATTTTTTGTTAGAAACAAGATAGCGAATGTGAGTTTATTTGTTTGTTTTTCCCATGGGTGATCGTATCGAACCAGTTATCCTAGGAGATCGGGAGAAGGCTCATTGGGTCGGACATCAAAGGTCCCTTTTTAAATGACCAAAAATATTGGAAGGCAGCTTGCCCCCTCCCACGCCCCTTTTTCTCAAAGTCGTCAGATCAAAATTTTGAGATAGCCATTTTGTTCAGCATAATCAAAATATCTAAAAAATGTGTTTTGAGGATGACTTGACCACCACCCCCCCCCCACAGGCCCCGGAGGAGGGCTCCAAGCTATGAACTGTGCCCATTCTATTCCCCGACATTATTTAAAATAAACGATCCGAAATTAAATAAAAAAACAACCTTTTTCAACTGAAAGTAAGGAGCGACATTGAAACTTAAAGCGAACAGAAATTATTCTTATTAGTTCTCGAAATATGAGCCAAGACAGGCTGTGAGCCATACAACAAATTAGGGACAGTCGGAACAGACTATCAGATTCAGGAAGGTGAGGCCTGAAAAAGTCAAAACAGTGAAGAAGGCCAAAGCCATCTAGGCTAACAAGAAATCAACCTTTTTTTGTGTTTCGGTCAAATATTTGTGTTGTTGGACCTTCACTATTTATAGCATGAGCATTAATAAGAATTTTACCTTTGGGACTCCAGTTTAATCTTAAAACAGGAGTGGTTCCACTACATTTCAAAAAAGGGCTAGTAATAGCCTTGTGACGTCAAGTATTTACCAATTGGATCAAACGAAACTCATTTCGCGTTGCCTGTATGACCTTTCAACTTCATGAAATTTTGAGTTTTGATGACCTCATATCCCCTTAAAACGACAAGCATGAGCTAGAGGTCTTACGCTATTATTAAATAAAAAAAAAACAAGTTTTTTAAACTGAAAGTAAGGAGCGACATTAAACTTAAAACGAACAGAAATCAGTGCTTATATGAAAGGGACTGTCCCCTCCTCAACGCCTCGCTCTTTACGCTAAAGTTTCTTATTGTTTTAAAAAATAGTTGTGTGAAAGAGTAAAACTTCAGCGTAAAGAGTGAGGCATTGAGGAAGGGACAGTCCCTTTCATATACGGAATAATTTATGTCCGTTTTAAGTTTTAATGTCGCTCCTCACTTTCAGTTTAAAAAACTTGTTTTTTTTTATTTAATTTTTGAACGTTTTTGAATAAATGCAGGTTTTGATCTTGGCTCACCGTAGATGAATAATTAAAACAAAATTTTCATATTAATTTACTTTTATTTAGTTAAATGGCTTTCTAATTTTATTTACTAACGTTTTTATTAGTAATAAATATACGTAACTTACGAATTAACTAACGTAACGAACTTCTATATTCATATATTTTTAATACGTATATTAGGGGGTTCGCCCCCTAATCAATACCTTGCTCTTTAAGCTAAAGTTCGAATTTTGTTCCAATTCTTCAAAAATGACCGGTTAATCACAAAAGCCGTTAATTTGAATAAATAGCTTTTATAAAAGTACTAAAAAATCTTTGGCTTAAAGAGCGAGGCATCGACCACGGGGCTAACCCAATTATATATGTAATATTTTCTGTTCGTTTAAAGTTTCGATGTTGCAGTTTAAATACTTGTTTTTTTATATTAAATTTCTGATCTTTTTTTAAATAATGATGGGAAGTCCGGCGTCCCCTTCATAGCAGTGTCCCTTCCCCCATGAAAACTTTTTTCATGAAAAGATCCTCCCACATAACCCCCGACCCACCCACCCCCGCACTACCAGGAAAAATCTCCCCTGAAAACGTCTGTATACTTCTAAATAACCAATACTGTATGTTAACATTGGGTAAAGTTCATAACTTTCAGCCCTCCCCCCAGGAACTTCGGGGGATTAAGTCATCCTAAACGACATACTTATAATATTTTCGAACATGCTGAACAAAATGGCTATCTCAAAATTTTTATCAGGTCACTTTGGGAAAAAAATTAGCATTGGAGGGGGCCTAGCTGCACCCAACTTTGTTTGTTACTTAAGAAGGGCACTAAAACTTTCAATTTCAATTCTAATGGGACTTCCCAAAATATTCTAGGACAACTGGTTCAAAACGATCATCCCTGAGGAAAAAAAAAACAAATAAATAAACACGCTCCCATGATCTTTCTTCTGGCAAAAAATGCAAAATTCCACATTTTTGTAGATAGGAGCTTGAAACCTCTACAGTAGGGTTCTCTGATACGCGGAATATGATGGTGTGATTTTCATTAAGGTTATATAACTTTTAGGGGGTCTTTCCCCCTTTTTTCTAAAATCATCCAAATTTTCTCAGGCACCTAACTTTTGACGGGTAAGACTAAACTTGATGAAACTTATATATTTGAAATCGGCATTAAAATCTGATTCTTTGATGCATCTATTTGTTTCAAAATACCGTTCTCTAGAGTTTCGGTTACCATTGAGCCGGGTCGCTCCTCGTTACCACGAACTGTTTGAAAATGGCTAATTTCAAGTAAAAGGTTCAGCTTTGAAGATAATTTTCAGCATGAAAACTATTAGGTGCAAGACAGAAAAAAAGGATTGGCCCTTGACTTTTAGGGAGAGTTTGTTAAAACAATAGAGAGAACATTTTGTTAAAAGTTGAAAATAGCGCAGGTCACCAAATTTTGCAGAGGGCACGTTATATGCGCTGTTAACATACATAGTTCCCATATTGTCCTAAAAAATTTTATTGATCAACAAATGTCATTAATGGATGGCTCTCCTGAAGCCAATAAAGTTAATAAGGTTGTTGACAAAATTATCCAGCCATTTTCCCCGTATTCGACTTCATTGCAGTTAGGAAAAATTAAACTTTGTTCAACCCTTCAAGAAAGTCAGCAAAGTTTAGCCAATAAAATAATACTTCTGGAAATTTTAAATGGGATGGTAGAGACTAATAGACATATGGTCTTGAAGTTAAACAGTTGCTCATTTATCTAGACTGAAATAAATCCAACAGGCTAATGGTGTCTACATGTATAATAGTGTATACTTTTTTAAATCTATTGCTCGTTTAAGAAGACTTCCGTGTCTGATTAATTCAAATTATTGGTTAGAAAAACTGCTTTGACGTCACAAACGTAAAATTATTCTCTGGACAGAAGAAACATCAATGGGAACCCTGCATAATTGAGTAAAAGGCGTCTGTATCATCTATCTATGGTCTAGAGCTAGAGTGTTTAATATCGCCGTTGACCATGCTATAGTGTTGGGCGATAATTTGATCAAACGATATATCGAAATATCGATATTTTTACTTTCGATATTCGATAATCGATATATCGATTTCGATATTTCTGATCAAATTTTATTCAGAATAACTCTAGGCTTTGCAAAGTTAAAAAAAAGTTTGCTGCTTATCTGTTAGCCTCTACACACTCGAGAATCTGAATCTAAAAAATCATACAACAACCGGTTTATTGCTGTTTGTATACGGAGACAATTAGCTTCGATTCAGTGGAAAACTACATTGTAGCTATGTTTTAATAAATGTTTAGTTGGTATTTTGGTTTATTTAGGTTAGGTTACTTATTGCATGCAGCCCCGCTATACTTAACCCCCACCCCACCAGCCCCCAACTGGGCAAAAATACAGCCCAAAATATATAAATTATTGATGATTTTATATGATGATTTTTTTTAAATATGAAAAAAGATGATTGATATCGAATCTACACGGGCAAAAATTAATCCTTCTCTCCTTTGGCGTTTTCTGTCCTCTAAAAGCGATGAGTCTTTATCCGCATCTGCTATCCCTGATGCTGAATGGTACGCATATTATAGATTTAATATATATTATTATATTATTATTATTATATCCTATCTATTTCCCAAGCATAGCGGTTGTTTCTACCCCGTACCTGTAGATCCAAATTCTCGAATGTGTACTGGCTGATAGAGAAAAGTACCAACAATTATAATAAAAGTGTATTTTGCACAATTTTTTTAAACTTTGAATAATAGAAAATCAAGCAATAAAAACAAAATTCGATTACAAGAATGAATATCATAGAAATATAGACTTGAAATTACTCGGGCTCAGGGAAAAGAAAGATGACCTACTGACTACTTTTGGCTATTCAAACTCAGCAACATGTCAATGTTTTTTCCCTGAGCATTTGTTTTGCCTTTCAGTGATTAAATAAAAAAAAAAAAACAGGTTTTTTCAACTGAAAGTAAGGTTCAGCATTAAAACTTAAAACGAACAGAAATTATTCCGTATATGAGAGGGATGCCCTTCATATACGTTTTTTCTAGTAATTTAAAAACAATCTTCTTATTCTAATTAAATAGCCTTTGTATTTCAGGAGTTGTTTTTAAACAATTGGAACTCTTTAAATGAGGGGGTAACTCCCCTCGCATACAGTATGATTTCTTTTTTTTCAAGTTTCAATATGTCTCCCTAGTTTCCGGTGAAAAAAAAAAATTTATTTAATTTTTGGTTGTTTTCATTTAATACCAGGAAATCATCACTACAAATCCGTCCCTTCTTAAAATTCCACCCAGATATTTTCTTGTGGACAATTTTACCTAGAAATTTCTCTTACGCCTATTTTCATTTGAAAAAAAAAAGACTTGTCTTTCATTTAATTTTTGATCTTTTTCAAATCATGCCGGAAAACTCCTTCAACAGGAAATTTTTCATTGAAATCCCATCCTCCGAATGGAAAGTTTCTTCCACGGAAAATCCTCTGATGAAGAATTTCTCCCGCGAAAAATTTCCACATGGAGAATATCTCCTGCGAAAAATTCCGCCACGAAGAATTGCTCCCACTGAAAATTTTCCCATGGAAAATTTCCCCCGTGGGAACTCCCTCCCTCCCACAAAAAAATCTCCCAGGCAATTTTAACCTCTCTGAAAATTTACCCCGGATAATATCCCCGGAACATCTCTAGATGTTAAATTGAATCGGCAAAGAGAAAATAAAATAAATTTGATATAAGAGTTCTGGCCAATCCTCCTGTGTAATATTTCTCTTTGTAAGTCCATCTTCGGAAACTTCCCTGCCCATGTAAAATTCTCTACGTGGAAAATCCCCTAGCGCAAAATTTCCTTCACTAAAAATGTCTGTTTACTTCCATATAACAGAAACTATATGTAAACAACAGACAAAATTCATAACTTATAGCCCTTCTCCCGGGTACCATGGGGGGATCATGGCAATTTCCTCGGAACATCTCTGGATCAAAAATTGAATCGGCAGAGAAACATTATGACGAATTTCGTATAGGAGTTATGACAAATTCTCCGGTGTAAAATTCCCCCTTGTTAGTTCAGCCCCGGAAACTTCCCCGCCCATGGGAAATTCTACCTGTGGAAAATCCACCCACAGAAAAGTCCCCCGCCCCGCAACAGGCCTGTTTACTTACAAATAAAAAATGCTATACGTAAACAATAGGCAAATTCATAACTTAAAGCCCTTTCCTCAGGTTGCGGGGAGTCAGGTTATCTCCGGAGGAACATTTTTTCGATCTTTCAACTATGGTGAACAAAATAAATATCTCAAAATTGGGATCGGGTGTTATCAGGGAAAAAGGGCGTGGGAGGGGGGCTATTGGCTCTCCAATATCTCGGGTCACTTTAAAAGGGAACTAGAACTGTTATTTTCTTTCGAACGAGCACTTTCCCAACATTCTTGGGTCTTTGAATTGATGCGATCACGCTGGCGAAAGAAAGAGAAATAAATAAACATGCATCCGTGATTTTTATTCTGACAAAAATACAAAATTCTACATTTATGCTGACGGGAGGTTAAAATCTTTACAAGTAGGGTTCCATGATATGCTGAATCTGATGGTACCCTTTTCTTTAAGATTCTTTGACTTTTTGGGGGGGTTTCTCCCCTTTCCCAAAATCACGCAAATTTTCTCAGGCTCGTATCTTTTGATGGGAACAATAAACTGAATGAATCCTATATATTTGGATTCAGCATAAAAAGCCAACTCTCTTTTATGTGAGCAAGGCCTATCAGCTTAGAAGGCATTAATACAGCCAAGGCCTTTTGGATGTTCTCAGCAACATTTGGAAGTCCTCCTGACTAAACGTATTGTGAGTTTGAGAACAGGCTATGCCAACTTATGGATGCATGAGTCATTGGATTAAATACATCATTGTTCTTCTTCTCGCCTATTTCCCAAACAATTTTCTATGTTGGATCTTTTCTGCATGACGTTTACCAGTAGCAGAAAAGGCCGAAAATAGTGAATATGTTCAAATATCGTTTTCGATATCGATATTTTCGTTTCGATATCGATATTTGCTCTGATATATCGATATATCAATATCGATATTGAATATCGCCCAACACTACCATGCTATAAGAAATGTATTCACTTTGAAGATTAAGATGGCATAAATCTAGTGGTAAGTTATTTATCGTGTTACATCAGATCTTAGGGGAAAAAAAATTGGATTAACTGTTATGGCGACTATTATATGTATGTCACTTCAGCCATCAGCAAGTTATTATAACTAAAAGAAAAATTATGTTTCTCAATCCAGTATGAAGTAATGCACTAGCTAACCAGCATAAATATTATCTGATCAGTCACTAAAACTAGTAATACCTTTTGTAGCCTATTTGAAGGAAGAATGTCTCCTCAAAATCTATTTAATTTGGTTCGAAATTTCTCTTGAATGGAATATTAAGATATCTAAGTTATAAGCTCACCTTTAGAATCAGAATGCCATTCTGAACTTAAACATAGCTCTAACATTAGGCTATATCCATTGCATATTCGTTTGATCAGTTATGGAAATTCATTAAGACTCTTAGTATTGTTTCCTTAATTTCATTTTATATTTGTTGTTGAGTGGCAAATTCATAGGCCAAGAAATAGAAAAGTCTTGAAGCTGCCTCAAGACCATAAAATCTTATGAAAAGAGTACCTTTTTTTTTGGTTTCAGGCACTAGCCTAGTTCCTGTCAGTGATATATAAGTTAGCCTATTAGAACCATAACTATTTCATAGTCATAGACCTAATTAGCTTACTTTTCATTAAAGTTGTTTGTTTGTGCTGTTGGGGTTGTTGTATGGCCTATCCAATCCAGGGAGATCCTGTTTTGAAGCCTCAAGCATGAAGGGATGAAGGTAGTCTCTTATTTCATAATTTGGTAAAATTCTACTTTAGCCACTTTTGGCTATCTTTAGAAGGGTTTAGGTTAGGAAAGTGAAACTTTCAGGGATGAGAAAACAGGCTAAAGTATGGGTAAATTTTTACCAATTCATATTGTTTACTTAGGCTATGAATAAAGTAAACATACCACTCAATGCCTTGTTTATGCTCTTTCCAAATATAATAATCATTTTTGTTGGAAATGAATTTCACCCCCACCCCTATATATGCCAATTGAGGGTATATACTCACACATTAAGGGGGTATGCTTAAAGTTTATTTCTGATGTAAATGGGAGGTAAGTTTAAAATTTATCCCCACCCTCCTAATGTGCAAATAGCCTAGAACCCTGGGCTAATGTAGGATGAAACAACTAGGCTACTTCAACATAAAATTCCCTACTTTGTAATTTGAACTGTATTTATTACAGTAAATGTTTTGCTATGCATATATGAATAGTAAACATACAACTTGATGCCCTTTTTTGTGCTCTTTACACATATAATAATAATTTTTGTCAGAAATGAATTTTAGCCCCCACTTCTATATATACTGATTCAGGGTATATATTTGGGTAAATTTTTACCAAATCATATTATTGACTTACAAATAAAGTGAATATACCACTCAAAGCCTTTTTTTATGCTCTTTCCAAATATAATAATCAATTTTGTTGGAAACAAATTTTACCCCCAAACCTAAATACCAATTCAGGGTATATATTTGCACATTAGGGGGGTGGGAGTAAAGTTTAAACTGTCCTCCCATTTACATCAGAAATAAAATTCCCCCCTTAATGTGCAAATATATACCCTAAATTGGTATATATTGGGGTGGGGGTAAAATTAATATCTGGCAAAAATAAATATTATATTTTGAAAGATCATAAAAACAGGCAACAAGAGGTACTTACTACTTACTTAGGTCCTGGCCATCCTCATGGGATGTTTTGGGGTCACTCCTCTTGCTAGCTCATGTGTAAGGGTAGTAAATATTTACCAAATCATATTATTGAGTTACAAATGAAGTGAATATACCACTTGATGCCTTTTTTTTATGCTCTACAAATATAATAATGATTTATGCCAGAAATGAATTTTACCCCCACCCATATTTATACACTTCAGGGTGTAGCCTATATACCCTGAATTGGTATATATAGGTGTGGGGGTAAAATTCGTTTCTGACAAAAATTATTAGGCTATTTGGAAAGAGCATAAAAAAGGCATTGAGTGGTATAGCCTATTCACTTTATTCATAAGTCAATAATATGATTTGCTAAAAATTTACCAAAGTATGTCCTAGAAAGGTATTTTGAATTACCTACCTCCACTCTTCCCTCTAGGGGGTTCTGACCTTTAAAAATCTGTCTTATTAAAGTGAAACCTCCCAAAATAGATTTTCTGCTTAAATGAAGGGTAAAATTCTATTTTAGCTACTTTTGGCTATCTTGGAAAGGGGTCTGGTTAGGAAAATGAAACTTACAGGGATGGGTCTACAGGCTAAAGTATGCCCTGTGAAGATATTTTGAAGTACATACCTCTAATCCTTCTCCCTCTAGAGGGTCCTGAAATTTGCCTACATGACAGGTCTTACCCATTGAAATTTGAGAATTCATTTTATCTTGATTTTCAGTTATCAGTTTCTTTTTCTCTGGCTTTAGTTCTGAGAAGAATGCAATTCCTGTTATTTGATTAGTCTTAAGCCATGTCAATATTTTTTTTTTGTTTTTTTTTTTTTTTTTTTTTTTTTAATGTAGGAAATGTATTTGTATATCTTTAAATCCTTATAAATTTGAGTTTAGCAAAGTTGTGAAGCTGAAAACAATTTTGTTGTACTTCATTTAAACAGATGATCTATTTTGCAAGGTTTCACTTTTATAAAAAGATTTTTAAATGTCATCAAAGGTCAGGACCTTCTGGAGAGAGGAGTGGAGGTAGGTACTTTAAAGTACCTTTCTGGGAGGGACATACTTTAGCCTGCAGACCCATCCCTGAAAATTTCATTTTCCTAACCTAACCCTTTTCCAAGATAGCAAAAAGTAGGGGTAAGGTTTATATTAACAGACTAATTAGATAGATAAAAAAACATACCACCAGCATTAGAATTTCATCCTGAATTCAAATATAACACTCATTTCTGTTGCCAATTATTTTCAAAATTACTTCTAAGCTTCTTTAAGTTTCTCCAATTTTCCTGTTTTTTTTTTCATAGAAATGTCATAGCAGTGATTCAATTTGAAAAATACTAAATTTTGCTGAAAGCTCCTATTTGAATTGAAATATGCTAAATCTTGCTGAGCAGTGATTTGATATGAAAAATACTAAATCTTGTTGAGCAGTGATTTGAGAAACACCAAACAGTTTGAATTATTCATTTTTTTTGGTAAAAACTTACCACTAGCTTCAGAATTCATCCTGAATCCAAATGTGACATTCATTTCCATTGCAAATTATTTTCAAAATTGCTTCTAAGCTTCTTTAAAAACAGCAAAACTTCTTTCATTAAAACAAACACTTTATGGCAGCTACATATACAGTTTTATAAATATCAGATAAATAGCACTTAATGTAAACAAACTAATCACTCATATCTAACTCTTCATAACTTTCTAATGCACTAGGGGTGACACTGACAGGTGCTCTAGGGGCCATATTGATTCCAGGGGGGTAGAGCCAACAAAAGCCCTGGTTGACTGCTGCTGAAGTGTTGCAATGCTGCCAGCATGCCACACTTGCACTGGTGGCACAAAATTGGCTGGATGATTGATTTGGCAATGAGTATCCATGGCTGGACAATATACTATCAGCTCCCCATTTATGACTGTAAATAATGCTTCCTGGCTTATATATTTTTTAATAATAGGAATTAAAGTTTCCTTGTTTCTTTGGAGGCCTTCTTGGTCATCAGTCAGGGGTACAATAATTTTTTACCACCACTGGTGTTGCAATGCCGCCTGTGCACAGCGTTGGGACACCAGTGGCAGTCAACCAGGCCTTTTGTTGGCAGCGTTCAGTTGATGTGCTGATGTGGCACCAGGGTCTAACCCAAATTTATACCACTAAATAAATTAGGTCACTTGGTGTTTTGGTGGAATAGAGAGAGAACAAAAAAAAAAATATATTGTACCCCTGACTGAGGGCCAAAAAGACCTCCAAAGAAACAAGGAAACTTTTAATTCCTATTATTAAAAAATATATTAAGCCTGGAAGCATTCTTTACAGTGATAAATGGGGAGCTTATAGTACATTGTCCAGCCATGGATATAATCATTACCAAATCAATCATTTACTCAATTTTGTGCCACTGGCGCGAGTGTGGCGCGCCGGCGGTGTTGTGACACTTTGGTGGCGGTCAACCAGGCCTTTTGTTGGCTCTATCCCCCTGGAATCAATCGGGCCCATAGAGCACCAGTCAGTGACACGCCTAGTGCATTAGAAAGTGATGATGAAGAGTTAGATATGAGTGATTAGTTTGTTTACATTAAGTGCTATTTATCTGATATTTATAAACCTGTATATGTACCTGCCATAAAGTGTTTGTTTTGGTGAAAGAAGTTTAGCTGTTTTTAAAGAAGCTTAGAAGCAATTTTGAAAATAATTTGCAATGCTTATGAATGTCACATTTGGATTCAGGAAGAAATTTTGAAGCTAGTGGTAAGTGTTTCCCCAAAAAATGAATAATTCAAACTGTTTAGTATTTTTCATATCAAATCACTGCTCAACAAAATTTAGTGTATCTCAATTCAAATTGGAGCTTTCAGCAAAATTTAGTATTTTTCAATTTGAATCTCTGCCATGACGTTTTTGTGAAAAAAAAAACCAGGAAAATTGAAGAAATTTAAAGAAGCTTATAAGTTATTTTGAAAATAATTTGTGACAGAAATGTGTGTTATATTTGGACTCAGGATGAAATACTGATGCTAGTGGTGTTTTTTTTTATCTATCTGATCAGTCTGTTAATATAAACCTTACCCCAAAAAAGCTAAACTAGAATTTTACTAATTTACCCCAAAAGCAATAATTGAATTATGAAAGAGCCTAAACAAGGCATTAAATGACATTTTCACTTTCATCTTAGCTAAATTGTATAGTAAATTGAATATTTACCCCAGGCTGGATGTATTTCTCTATGACAAATCTCAACGTTTTCTTGTTCCTTTGCAAACTGTGTTCTCCTCTGTCACAGGTAGGAAGATTTGTTTTTTTCTCTTACTTGCATTAAAATCCAACCATCCTATGATGAAACCTTTCTTCCCCATCAAAGTTTCATCTACTCCACCACCTTGGCCCATTAAATTTTTGGCTTCCTAGCAAAGCAATCATAACTTCAGAGCAGAAAGACCTCCAAGCCATATTTGTTTGGCTTCCTAATTGGTGCTCCTTAGTCATAGTTAAAGAACCAAAAATCTGACCCAATGGTTAATGAAAATTTTATAAGATGCAATTCTGGCCTTATGCTAAAACTCCCCTTCTTGTCAGACTTTACAGTAGCAAAATCTTCTCTTCTCGTATAATATCTTCTCTTCTTTGGGATAATATAGTTGTTTGCACACTTCCAATAACCTACACCTGAACAGAAAATGTATAGGTCTTGTATCAAGGGCACCCGATTGATGATTACATAACCCCATGAGTCCTGAAAAAGTTATTGCTGGTTTCATCATTGCCAGGGAATTTGCTGATTTCTGTGTAGTATGAGACTTCACAGAACTAGCTTGTAGATGTCCCAATAAGTAGCAGGACACAAAGCAGGTCAGTAAAAACAAAAGTATAAGCTCACTAGAAGATTTGAATGAAGTGCAGTCAATGTACCTTAAGCACTATTCTACTTCATCGCGTACCAATTTGCCAATTAATAACAACAAATAAAATTTATAGAAGTTTTTTTTTGTAAATTGATCAAGAATTTGCTACAGACATGAAAATTTTTGTTCAAATTTGTTAAATTCTCATTTTAAGAATTGCATCTGAATTCAGGATGAAATTTTTATAAGGGTAAGTTTATTTACCGTAACTTAGCAACCTATTTTTCGCTAATTTTATGCTCCTTTTTATTTATAATGTTGTGCTTGTGACAACTCACCCTTCCCTCCTTACTGTAAAAAAACAAAAAGACCAAGACTGGATTTTTGAATTAAAATCAGCTTGGTTGAAGTAATTAAAAACTTGAGAGCCATGGCTGATTGAAGTAAAGTTAAGACAGATAGTTGCAGTGAGAGGTAAATCTGGCATAACCTTTTGTAAGAATCATATAAAAATAATTCATTTCACTTGTTCATAGATAGTCTTATCATCCATCCTAGGGCAGAAACATTTTCATGTTTATCTTTATTGATTGGAAAAACAATCATTTAAATATTGTAAACTGAAATGAGAAATCATGCTTTGCCATCAATTTATCTAGCAAATACCTGTTTGTCTGGTTTCCTTGTACAGTCTATGGTGCTGGTTTAGTTATAATGCACAAGTACCATTTTGAGTATATACCAGCATACCAGTTTTACAACAGATCAAACGCTGGAAAGAACAACTAACATATTAGATTTTATATACATCCATAATTGGGTTGCGGTGTATTTTCAGGGTAGCAACTGTTATGTTGAAAAGGAGCATGAAATAATGAATCTTGTGGTGCCATTTCTCCATTGTAGGTTATTGTGTATATATGCTAGGGCTATTTATGGGACTCATAAAAAGGGGGCAGGGTGAAATGTCAAAAATGCCACTTAACCATAAAATGAGCATGCATTTAGCAATCTAGAAATGGCTCTCTTGCTCTAGCATGTCTCCTTTTGGAAAGCCACTATTCTGCAGTTTTACCACATAGGCCTATTTTAAATACTGCTGTCTGATTTTTTGTTTTTTCATTTGTGTCTTTGGGCTGGTTTCATGTGGATGAGAGCTTGACATGCATCCATGTGAACCTGTTTTTGCACTGATTTTTTTCAATTACTATTTGGGCCCAATTTCATCATTTCAAGTTCCCCTCCAATGCTCATAGAAACAACCATTTGTTTATCAAAAAGGTGTATTTCTCCATCCAGTTCTGCTCTTGTTTCAAAGAAGATTTGAAGTAGATTTCTTATTTCAGCAAGAGAAATGAAAGGATAGAAGGAAAAATAGTTTCAGGGAGCAAATCCAGCTCTAAAACAAAATTAGGCCCTATGTTTTTGTTTTCCTCCTCTTATCCCTCCCTTGTTGAACTTGACAGAGAGCTCTAAGTCTGCCTTTAGAAGAACTGGACTAGTCCACCATCATACAACTGGAGAGAGAAATCTACCTTTCGGCTTAACAAAATAGTTATTACCACAAGGATGGGAGGTGAACCTATCTCCAAATCAGATCCTCAGGCCTATACCGGATTCCGTTGCTGATATAGTGAAAGGGGAACATACCCATTGGAGTGAATTTTTTGATTCGTTGGATGTTAAGATAGCTAAAAATTGAACATCACTAGAATGAGAATTTCATCCCACATCAAATATAACATTCATTTGAATGTTATCTACTTCTGAATAAATGATGCTTCCTTTTATTTACCATCTGTTTTATGTCCTCTAAGTAACCTTAACATTCAATCATGACAAAGGCGAGTGATTATTATTGTTGAAGACTAGGGTAATATTTTCAGCACTTTGACAGTACAGCTGACAATTGGGAGTGGCCTAGTTTGGATTGGCTGACAAAATTCTAGGGAAATGTTTTACTTTTATACATGTAAATTTCATAAGAAGTTATCCTAGAAATTAAAAATACAATTTTTCTTCTTCCCAACACTCATGTCAGATTGAATGTATTCATAATAGTCAGACTATGATTTAAATACTTTTTTTTCAAATTGAAGATGTTGTGTCTAAGATTAGCCAGCATTTTGCAATTTTAGGCTCAAGTATAAATCATTTGTCTGGTATTAGGCTCCACTGATGACTAACAACTGTATTTGAAATTTCTAAAGCAGACGGGGAAGGGTGTGAAGTTGTGTTGGCCTGAGGTTGTTTGATGCTGCTGTAAATTTTTAATAGCAGTAGTATTTTCTAGTGCAATTGTAGTACCCAGGATGAACAGAATTAACACGTTTTTTCATTGAAATTAAGCGAGAAAGAATTATCTTGTGTATTTTTTCCACTTATTGCAGTTGTAGTTTTGCACACTTACTTTAGGCAGGAAATACTAGTCATTATTTTGCTTCAAATTTGTAGCATTTAGCTTTTAATTCAGCTTGTAGTTCTATGCTCTCTGTCTAAGTTAGGGCCTATTATTAACCAGTATAATTAAATTATTGCATATTGCTTCTTGTTTTATTTTTGGAAAAAAATAGTGAAAAATAATCAAATGGAAAGTTTGGACATTTTCATTATTGGAAAATTGATATGGTAACCCACTACTTTGCTGCTTAAACCCCTTTGGTTTATGCAGTTATACATATGGGTAAAATTAAAAATTTCAACAGACATGATCATGGAGCATAATGTGTGATCCATTGATTTGCTGAAACACATTCAGAATTGATAAAAACTTGCGACGATTTTCGTATCCCCTCTTTTTCAAAATCTTGGCAGCCAATGACCATGGTTCAAATCCTTTGATGGATTGAGAAGATATATTTTTTCTAAAGTAATACTGTCTGCTAAACCTTATTGCCATAATGCATTTATTGTGACCAAAATATTGCTACAAATGTAGTATATCATCCGATCCCTGTAGTAAGAAAAAGTGCTAACGCCCACATTTTGCTGGTTTGTACAAATATACATTTTAATTTTTTTTTTGAAGTTTTAAATAAAAAAGAGCTTCAAATTCAGGCATCAGATGGAGCACTGAAAATTATGGGGAAATTTTTTAATACCTTAAGCTTAAGAGCCTTCCCCTCAAGGTTCTTTTATGTTTGTACAAGTAGTAATGAGTTTTTGGCAGATATATTGTTATAGCTAACGCCATAGGAATTTTAACTTGACCATAAAGGACCTGAAAATTATGCTTTGGTTTGGAGCATACAAATCTCATGGCTTCAATAGTATCCCCCTTTGCCCAAGGTGTGTATAGTTTTTGCACACTCTTGAAAAAAAGAGTGTAGAATAAAATTAGCCAAGCTATCTTGCCAGAACTTATGTTTCTGTCAACGTTGGATAGACTAATTACATAAGAACTTTCAATTGGTCTAAGTTTCTTCAGTACTTTTTTTTAATAAGCATGGATATAGTTATACCATAGGATAGACCTTCAACACAATCATATCTGTGGTGATTGCATAGTAAATCGGGTTGCCAAAGCCTGTGTTGTTTATTGACTGAAGTGTAGGTAAAAGCTTTTGGCCTCACACAAGCTTTTATTTTATTCTGTCAGTTTAAAGGATTTTGCTTCTTATTTCCTACCTAGGGTGCAATCCCATAAAGGCTTTTTAAGATCTTTATTTAAACACTATTTCTTTATGAAAATTCTAAGCTAATTGACAAGAGTGCAGAATTGAGTGATGAACTCCTGTGTTTGTAATACATTTCTGAAAGTCGTTTTGATTTGCTTCTAGTGCCATGTATCTGTACAACCTAAATCTGCAGCGTCCAACTGCTATTACTCATGCAGTACATGGAGCCTTTAGTGGAACACGGCAGCAGGGGATAGTCATATCAAGAGGCAATGTCCTGGAATTGCTCAAACCGGATGTCAATACTGGAAAAGTGCACGTGGCAATCAGTGTTGAGATTTTTGGTTATTCGTTCTCTTATGGCATTTAGACTGACAGGTGGCAATAAAGGTATGTTCTGCACTTCCTTATCAAAAAGAGTGAACAGCCTCCTTTTGGCTTTAATGAAATTTATAGTCAATATAATTATTTTTTATTTTCTTTTTTCCAATCATAAATGCAATCTACTAAATTTAAGCAGGTTTTAAGTTTCTGACTGCCTTGCTGAATTATATTGTTGCACCTTAATAGGTGATAGTGAATTAGTGTTCCTATTTTTCTAGCAGCTTGATAATAAGTAATCCACTCATGCCTGGCCTTACTCATAGTCTTGCAAACAATTTTACTGCTGTGTTTGCTAAGTGCAACATTGTGACTATTGTGGCTATCTGGTTTCGTTGGGTTTCTGAAACTGAAGAACAAAATCAACAATTTGGGTCTCTGTAACTGAAGAACAAATCCGATTATCAATGACTTGCCATGAATTCTAAACTAGAATGTTTTCTTCAACAGATAGGAAAATGAGCACCAGCTTTGGCGAATTCTTCTGAATTATCATGTAGAGTTTTGGTTTTGCTATGGGGTCAATGTAGGTATCTACGGTTTCATTATACATACCATCTGGCAATATGTCGTTTTATCAGCATTTCTATGCTTGTAGAGTTAATTTGAGTAAACTTTAAACCAGTAAGTGTTTACACCATGTACTGCAAGTAATCCAAAGAAAAAACGGAAATAAGCAAGAAAAAATTAATGACATTGCTTACACAAGGATCTTTTCATTAAATGTTCACCTTCTTTGTGTGTGTATGAAATATACATTAATATGAAACAAAATTGGGAGTTGATAAGAGGAGTGACGATACTTCGTTGAATTTGTTTCGAGTTAAACTGCATTACAAAAGAAATATATAAAGAATTAAGTTTTTTTTTAACAAACATAAATAAAAGTTTTTTTTTAATCAAGGGTGACGGTGTTGTTTTTTTTTTCCTTTTTTGATTTTTCTAATGGTAGTATCAAAAAAGCTATTTTTGAAAGTCGAGGAAGGAAATTCTCATTCAAATTCAACAGCCCCTGTGTTTCAAGAGTCATTCTCAAAGAATTGGGACAAAAATTCAAACTTCATTGTAAAGACTAGTGCTCCTACTTTGTTCCTACCAGATTCCGATCTGTCAGTTTAAAAAGCCTGAAAATTCCGACACCCGACCAAAGAAAATCCGACATTTTTTCCGACACGACACTGGTCCAAAATCCAACAAATTTCCGACTCCAACCGAAAAATCTGACAATATTCTGTTGCATAGGAATCTTTTTCTTTTCATAAGACAAGCTTTTAAAGTGCCTGTCTTGTATCTCCTCCTCCCTCAATGGTAACATATAACTTTACCAATCAAAAAAAAAGAGAAAAAAATACGCACCTTATTCACCAAACTCACTTATTATTTTTCACTTCATATATTTAAAAGAAAAAGTAGCGGTTCAGTTCAAAACTAATTTGAACTGACAGTTTAATATATACTAATAATCATTTCTGAAAGTCTTAATGATTTTTGATTTATTAAACGCATAAAGGAGAAAAGGTTTAAAAATATTTTTGATATTGTATGATATTATAAAAAATGTATAGTATAAAAAAAATATAAAATATATTGTACAAAAAATGAGTATATTCTATTTTCAGAAATTTGAAAATTACGTTCTGGTCTTCAGAGTTTGGCTTGGATATTTGTTGTAATTTCTGTTCTTTTTGGGTTTCATTTATTTATTGACTATGACTTATGGTTGCTTTGCGCCTAAAAAAAATAATTCCAACTTTATTTCTTCTCATCTTTGGTTTAATGTAGCTCTACTTTTCTTCGGAAAACTTCTTCTGTATGAAAAGTTAAAAAAAAATTCTGTTTGATTTTAATAAACATACTCTTTCACTGGTTAAGAAAAGAGTATTTTAAGTCTTTTGTTGTTTCTTTGTTTTTTTTGTGAGAATCCAGATTCTGTGTTACTATTTATATGTTGGACAAAATTTTGAAACAGTTTTTAATAAAAGTTCTACTTAAATGCTTTGGATGGATGGGTACGGAGAAAAATATTCACATAATTGGGATCTGCTTTATTTTCGGATTTCATGGCATATCCCAAGTATGCCCTTCGGACAAAGTTGGATACATATAGTGTTTTTTGATTTAGTTTAACATCCCAAAAAACTTAACTGATGTTCCAACATGATACTTATAGTTTTTCCTGGAATATTGCATGGACACCATTTTGACAATCTGGATAGACATTGTTTATTTCATTTTAGTTTTACACCCCCTCAGCTTTCCTTGATAGTTTCAACTTAATACTCCTGAGAGTATTAAGTTCCCATTCCTGAGATATTGCATCTGTGCAATCATGACAAACTGGATCTGGATGCAGTTAAACTCTTTTGATTTAGTTCTACAGTAGTACTAGTAGTAGCAGTCGCGATTTGTTGCAGTTGCAATTACATGTAGTCACAGTCCCAAGTAGTCACAAGTAGTCGAACTCGCAAGTTGTTGCAGTAGGAGTCGCTTATAGTTGCAATCGCAGTTTCAAGTAGTTATAGTTTCAATAGCAATAATTCGTAGTCACAGGTATTTTCAGCCACAAATAGTCACAAATGCAAGCAGTCACAGCCGTAAATAACCGCAGTTGTAGTCATAAATAGTTGCAGTAGCCAGTAGTAATTATATAAATAGTAATTTTTGTAACCCCGAAGGTTTCAACCTAATACCTTTAGTCGTTTCTAAGATATCCAATCTTTGCCCTTATGACAAACTTTGATGGAGATAGCGTCTTTTGATTTTGTTCAAAATCCACAATAAAACGCTCTGAAAGTTCCAATGTAACTCCCCTAGCAGTTTCTGAGATATTGCATATACCCATTTTGTATAATCTGCGTACAAATAGTACCTTTTGACTTAGTTTTTCAGTCCCTTCAATTATACCTGAAAATAAAATTTAATACGCTACTCTGTTCCTGAGACATTGTAGCTAGGACATTTTGACAACCTGGATGCGCTTAAACATTTTGATTTAGTTCAATAGTTATTGCAGTGGTAAGAGTTTCAACTTAACATCTTCAGCCGTTCCCGAGATATTGCTGATCCTTCCTTTCAACAGCCAGCATGCACCTAATGCCTTTTCATTTAGTTTTACCTACCCCTTAGCTTTTCCTGAAAGTTTTTTCTTAATACTATTAGCCTTAACAATATCAGTAGTAGTAGGAGCAGTGGGAGTAGTAGTAATAACAGAAGAAGTTGTAGTAGTAGTATTATCCAAACAGTGGCTTTTTGGTTTCGATTTAGTTCAACATCTGCCTCAACATTCACTAAAAATCCTACCTTATGTCCTTAGTTTTAAAAAATTCCAACATGCCCTGCAAGTTTCACCTTACTGCCCTAAGTCGTTCCTGGGATATTCACAGATTGGGAGAGTGCTCATTTGATCGGAATTCAAACGTTCTAGGGTCCTTTTTAAGAGACTGAAAATATTGGAGGGCAGCTAGCCCCCATCCCACACTCATTTTCCCCAAAACTCGCCCGATCAAAATTTTGAGATAGCCATTTTGTTCAGCTCAATCGAAAAATCTGATAATTAAGTCTTTGAGGATGACTTGTTTCTCACAGTTTCCGGAGGAGAAGCTGTAAGCTATGAACTTTGCCCATTGTTTACATAGTATTGGCTATTGGGAAGCATGCCGACATTTTTCAGGGGTGTTTACTGGTGTATGGGGAGGGGTTAATTAGTTGGATCTTTTTATGGAGGAATTTTTTGTAGGGGCAGGGAATTTTCCATGGAGGGGTAGCAGGATTTTCCAGAATTATTTGAAAAACGATCAGAAATTAAATAAAATAAGATGTTTTTTTTCAACTGAAAGTAAGGAGCAACATTAAAACTCAAAACAAACATAAATTATTACGTATATGAGGGGGGGTGCCCACCTCAATAACCTTGCTCTTTACACTAAAGTTTTTTTTAGAACTTTTAAAAGAGCTTGTTATTCTAATTAAACTGAGCTTGTGATTCAGGAATCATTCTTAAATAAATATAACTAAAAATGAAACTTTAGCGTAAAGAGCGAGGTATTGAGGAGGGGGAGGGGAATCCCCTCATGTATGTAATAATTTCGGGCCATTTCAAGTTTCAATATTGCCCCTTACTTTCAGTTCAAAAAACTTGTTATTTTTATTTAATCACGGTTAAGTTTATTCTCAAGATGATTGTTCTCAGTGTACAGTGCTTTTAAAAATATGGGTTCCTTGTAATCACTCTGAAAACTGAGATTAGCTAAAATTAACGATTCGTATTTTGCGTTAAAAGTTTGCATTTTAAAACGTTATTCTTCGGAGATATTATGAAGAAATAAGTTTTCATTCTAGAAAATTCGGTTATAGTAAAAGCACTGCTTGTGCGATATAATCTAAAGAATATAAACAAAAACGTTATTATATGTACTAAATTTGTATTGGAAAATATAATAATAAAAAAACGACACAATAAATTTTGATTCAGACCATTTGATATAATCCTAAGTGGCCTATTTTCACATTAAGCACTCATGTGTACACTCAACCAAGGATCTTGAAGTATTTCTTTTACACTTGGTCTGTTGTCTCTCGTTAGTTGTAAACACTTGCGCACTAAACTACGAGCCAATCGTGAACAATTCCTGCTTTTTAGTCCCGAGTCTATCATACGTTTCGCTTCAAGGGAACGTCGCCCGTTCTGAAATGGTTCTCTGCCAATCAAGAGGGATCCCAATATAACCCCTAGAGACCAAGTAGTTACCGGTCCTATCATATATTTGGCTTCACAGGATTCAACTTCTGGAGGCAAGTAACCAGGAGTGCCACATAAAATTCCATTTGCCGTCTCCAAAGTTTCAGCTAATCCAAAGTCAATAACCAATATATTTTCATTTTCGTCAACAAGGATATTGTCCCCTTTCAAATCTCTGTGTGCTATGCCAGCCATTTCCAATCTCGAAACTATGGATAATATCTGTTCAAAAAGATTGATAGCTCTATTTTCACTTAACTGTTCATGGCTGTTGATAAACTCTGTTAATGTTATTGAGTTCTGGTGATACTCTACTGTAATCCAACATTCCTCTCCGACTATAAAATAGTCAAGTAACTTCACACAACCATCAATATCTCTAACTTTGTTCAAAAAATATATTTCGTTTGGTAAAAATTTGCCACAGTCCAACTGGATTAGGTTAGTTGGGTTTAAATTTATCTTTTTACAGCTGCTTGTTTTAAATCACAGTTTCTCGTTGCTAAGAATACTTTCCCAGAAGCACCTTCTTCAAGTTCCGTAGCAGTTAGAGAATAATGTTTAGAAAATTTTTCCAAATCTGTCTCTGGTTCGTCACTTATGTCTTGGGCTACATAACTAGGAACAGTTGGGTCAGAAGGCTCAAAACTGATACCAAAATGATCTTGCAAATAGAGACCATTAATAATATGTACTTCATTATTAAATTGCAGTTCGTATTCTGGAAAAATTCTTTGACGGGGATGGAAGTCCTCTTTTTCTATACCAGAAAGCCCTGTCTTAGAACAGTCGAGGCTCTGGATACTTGCAAAATAACTAATAGGTTTTTCAGTTTCGAACTGACCTTCTGAGTATTTAATGCTATTATTGAAGTCCTTAGCCTCATAGCCATGGTTTAGAGGCTCGAAACTGCTACCGTTCAGTATCACAACCATATTGCTAAGCATGCCTCTGAATTGATAAAGCTGGTTCTTGTAAAGTGAAAACGTTGTTTAATTGTTGTGCTTCATTATTCATGTGTAAATCTTGCTGAAAGGGGATTGATTCCTCGTGTTGCTTCTTTTCTGTTGTCCTGATAAAATTAGGGAATAAGACACTGAACAAATTGTACATTTTTCCGTCATTGTCAAACTGTGTTTCTGAACCAGGATCATTTTGTCGGAAATACACATAATCACTACTACTAGCTCTAGAATTTGAATCATCAGGCAGAACCACTATTTTGTCCATCACATTTGGGTACTGTAGAACATACTCCAAGTCCCATGGATTTACAACTCTCTTTTGATGAACTAGCATATTTTCAAGAAATTACAATCTAAAGGTTACACAAATTGTGAGACAAACTTTTCATTCAAAGATAACTTTCATTACTGATGCTATTGTGCTGTGAGCTTTCTTGTTTTATAAACCTGTGACGTCATTAAACTTTATTGGGATGGCGTCATGGAAAGGTGTCTTACACATTATTTCTTCGGTTTTTAGGATGACATTATCCTGTTTTTGCAGGTGATTCAAGCAATAAATGTGATTTCTTTCGGTGTGATTTCATCGAAAGGGAATCCCTTCGGTGTGGCCTCGTCTCTATTTTTATATTATCTTAGTTTGTTCTGTCAACATTAGCATATAGTGGGAAAATTACCTTCATTTCGTTAAATCTCTCCAATGACAAATACTGAGGTCCAGTCTTGTTCATCCGAATTAAAAAAAGAGAGGACTATAATGTCCTCTTTGCGTTGTTACCTCAAAAGTCTCAGACGAAAAACCCTGTAGAATGTTAAATGTCTGGATTTTACATAAAAAAAAAACACAGCCAATTTTTTCTTTCGAGAATTTTGGAAAATGCTATCTATTTTGAAAAATGCTAATAATTGCGAAAAACGAGAATTTTGGAAAATGCTAATAAAATCTCTCCCCCGCCCCTCCCCCAGAAAACAAGATACGCTTCATTTGTCATGTATGATCGAAAATTCAGCTCCTGTGCTAGCAGGCTAGCATGGGACATTTTTAAAGTGGCCCCAACATCGGAATGCGCTTTACCAGGAAACTAGGGTGTCTTTCTTGCTTTTGATAGGCTAGTTTGAGATGAGCAAAGTAATGGTTTATTTCTGATAAGACCTTAAACCTCAGCGAGGTGAGTTCAGTATATTGTCATTTTGAGAGGAAATCTAGTCTTTTAAGAGCATCATATCAATTGATGCAATATAGTTGGCCAGGAACTAAAACCATTCCGGTTTTTGTGTTGATTGAAAATCAAGGGGTAAAAAGTCAGACTCAAATTAAAGGTTTAATCTCCAGCTATGTATTGGACCGATTGTAGGAGTTACGTATCAGGAGTTATTTGATTTTGAAGTTGACTGCCTCATTTAACAGCCATCTACTGATGTCTGAATAATTTCCTTAGAAGAAATAGAATACCGTATATTTATTAATATCATCATGCGTTTATCTCTATTAGAAAGGATTGTTTGTTACTAAGATAAATGTAGTCCATACTAAATAAGCAGTTCATAAAAAAAATATATTTTAAAGCATCATTTAACTCTGTTAATTGTTTTGAGACTATGTTAATTGATGAAATTATGCATGGTAGTTTATAATTATGCATCAGTCATTATGGAAGAGGGTCGGTAGATCTCTGTGTAGGAAGGGAGAAAGTGTTTGAAGCCTGGAAAGTACATTTTATGCCCAAAGTCAGTAATTTTCCACGAAGTCTTTTATAAAGTCTCAAAAGACTGATGGATGAGAAAGGGGTAGCCCCCACCCCATAGATGGAACTGTTTCTGTTCTTTTTAAGTTTTAACGTTGGTCCTTACTTTCAGTTGAAAAAATTATCGACTTACTTTTTGACCGCCTATCAAATGATACCTAAAACACCCTTCCCCCGTTTGAAATTTTAGCATGAGAATCCTCCTTACCCCGGAAATTTCTTTCCATTGAAAATTCTTTCCATGGAAAATTAACTTCCCTGCTGAAAATCCACCCTCCCCAAAAAATGTACACTCCATAATAGCAAATACCATTTGTAAAAATCTTAGGATATATTAAGAATCAGCACAAAAAGCCAATTCTATTGATGCATTAATTCTTATCAAAACCCTTTTTATAGTTTTGGTTGCTATTGGCCCAAGTCACTCTTGACCACTTTAGTTCGATACCGCGAATTGTCTTAACTAGCTTGTCAAAGCTTTTTGTTTCATCGTATAGGTCCTAAATCCATGTCACATGTCTATGAACTACTAATACCGTAGACAAATACAAGGCATGTATCAAACAGTTCGTGGTAACGAACTTACAAGGAGCAACCCGGCTCAATAGTAACCGAAATTCTAAAAAACAGAATTTTGATACCAGTAGATATATCAAAAGAATCAAATTTTTATGCTGATTTCAAATGTATATAAGTTTTATCAAATTTAGTCTAACCCATCAAAAGTTACGAGTCTGAAAATATTTGCTTCATTTTTGAAAAAGGGAGAAACACCCCCTAAAAGTGATAGAATCTTAATGAAAATTAAACCATTAGATTCAGCGTAATAGAAGACCCTACTTTAGATGTTTCAAGCTCCTATCTGCAAAAATGTGGATTTTTTTTTTTTTTTTTTTGCCAGAAGAAAGATCACGGATGCGTGTTTTTTTTTTTTGTCCAGGGGTGATCGTATCGATCCAGTAGTCCTAGAATATCGTAATAGGGCTCATTCAAACGGAAATTAAAAGTTTTAGTGCCTTTTTTAAGTGACCAACAAAATTGGAGGGCAAATTGGCCCCCTCCCACGCTCATTTCCCCCCAAAGTCTCCCAATCAAAATTTTGAGATATCCATTTTGTTCAGCATAGTCGGAAATCTAAAAAATATGTCTTTGAGGATGACTTAGTTCCCCACAGATCCCAGGGGAAGGGCTGCAAGCGATGCCCTTTCTTTACATATAGTATTGGTTATTGGGAAGTATACAGACGTTTTCAGGAGGGATTTTTTTGGTGGGAGGGGGCTCGGAGGAGGGTGTGACTCGGGAGGATCTTTCCATGGAGGAATTTTTCATTGGAAAAGGGACACTGCTATGAAGGGGGTGCCGGATTTCCCAGCATTATTTAAAAAAACTATCAGAAATTAAGTATTAAAAAAACAATTTTCTCAACCGAAAGTAAGGAGCAACGTTAAGATTTAAAACGAACAGAAATTGTTACGTATGTGATTGGGTTCGCCTCCTAGTCATTACCTCGCTCTGTACGCTAAAGTTTTTTTTTGTACTTTCATCAAAGCTATTTATTCTACTTAACGGTCTTTGTGATTAAGGGGGTCATTCTCAAAGAATTGGAACAAAATTTGAACTGCATCATAAAGAACGAGGTATTGACTATGGGGCGAACCCCCTAATATACCTAATAAAAATATACGAATATAGAAGTTCGTTACGTAAGTTAATTCGCAAGTTACATAAGAAAAAAATTTCGAGAAAGCCATTTAGCAAAAAAAAGTAAAATTAATATGCAAATTGCCTTTTAATTATTCATGTACAGTGATCCAAAATCAAAATGAATTAAAAAAACATTCAGAAATTAAACATAAAAAAACTTTTTTTTTTTAACTGAAAGTAAGGAGCGACGTTAAAACTTAAAACGAACAGAAGTTATTCCGTATATGAAAGAGGCTGTCCCCTCCTCAACGCCTTGCTCTTCACGTTAAAGTTTGACTGTCTCACAACTTTATTTTTTAAAACGTTAAAAACTAGCGTAAAGAGCGAGGAGTTGAGGAGGGGACAGCCCCTTTCATATACGGAATAATTTCTGACCCAAGTTGCTAACAATGCATGAAAACAAAATGAGAGTGAATAAGGTTCACTAAGACTGTTTCTTGGCGAGAAAAATTGTTGACCATGGGAATTGACCACCTACTCCTTGTGAGTTTACACCTAAACTTTAAGTGTAAAGCGATGGTTCGATGCGGTTGTAGCCCTCCTCTTGTTGGAGTTAATTTTGAAATGTAACATGTTTCTGGTATAAGCTGTATATGGTAAATTAAAAAAAATTAAGGTGGATATGGCTCAGGTATTTTTTCTATGAACTGCTTATTTAGTATGGGCTACAAATATCTTAGTAAGAACCAGTTTTGGGGTGTTGCCAGTTTTGTGAGTTGTTTTTAAATAAAGAGGATTGGAATTTGAATGCCTGACTACTTGTTGAAAATAAAAGTCAAGCAGGGAATTCCAGTCTGCATGATTGGAGCGAGATTGAAGACCAGTGGCATAATTTTGTCAAAATCCTGGGGAGGGCAAACTCGGAGCCAATTTTCCCATATCAAGCAAAAATGACAGTAAAAACTGAAAAATGAGCCATTTGGTGCCATTAAAGTACAATATAGTACTATTAAAATACTATAAAGATACTTTCTAGTACTACAAAGGTAAATATATACTAATAAAAACTGACCCGTTTCTGTTGATGCTCAAGTTATGCAGGTTTATCTTAGTTTTGACAAGATTTTTGAAGAAACCACTGGGTCCATCGAAATTTAGTATTGACAGTATCTACTGATTACTCAAAAAAAAACCTATCTAACAACAATACCAAAAGATAATTGGGCTCGGAAATGGCTGTACTTAGTGTGCCCAAATGCCCAACAAATTTTGACTAGATTTTTATCCCTTTTTTTCTCTTTTAGATCCCGCTCCCCCAGCCGTCCAGATAGAGTTTCAGCAGTAAGACAGAAAGAATTGATTGCTTACGAATTAGTAAGAAAATGTTTAATTGATGCAGTTCGCCAAGGAAACATAGAAAGAGCAAAGGAGCTAATCTACTCTTATGGGCTGTCTTACTCAAAAGAATGGTCAGATGGATACGTATTACTTTGCGAAGCTTTGTGCAGGAGGTATATAAATATTGCTAAATTGCTTTTAAATCACAACTGTAAAGTAAACAATGATGAAAATGAAGAGCATCCTTGTACACCACTTCATTTCGCCGTTGATACGGATGATATGGAAGAGGTTAAGATGGTTTTAGATAAAGGTGCTAGAATTCATGCAGATATCCATCGGGGTGAAACTCCACTGTACAACGCAGTAAAAAAAAATAATGTGGAAATCACAAAACTACTTTTCAAGCATGGAGGTGATCTTCTAGTAAGAAACAAGGAAGGTTATAGTCTAATTCATTCAGCAGCTTCTGGGGGGTGCTCAGACACAGTTCGTTACCTTTTCCAGCGTGATGCTGATGTTAATGCAAGTGCAAATGATCATGAGAGTCCACTTCATTTAGCGTCTTTTAGAGGATTTTCACGAACCGTGAAATTATTGCTCGAATTTGGTGCTTTAGTTAATTCTAGAGACAAGGATGGGAGAACAGCACTTCATTATGCTTGTTCTAATGGCTATATCGAAACAGTTAGAACTCTGTTGGAATATGGATCTGACATAAATATTGTCAGTAAATACAATAAAACAGCTCTAGGCGAGAGTCATGAGAAATTTTTCTTCCGTCGCGATGAAATTCCGGGAGAACTTCGTATCCCCGGAAGAACACCGGGGATAAGAACTGCTAAACTTATTGTTGACCACACAATTAAAATGAAAGCAGCAAATTTATATGTGTCAAAAAAATATACGTTGTGAAAAAACTTCAATAGAGTACAATTATTATTATTTTTTTATTCAGTGAAGACAAAACAAATTTAGAAAACAAATGTGCTAGAGAATTAGCAAGAATGAAGAGGATGAAAATTGCTAATTCCAATATATCATTTTATGACAGTTTAGCAAAAGGAAGTGAAAGCTCGTTAGCAGCATGCACGAGGAATGAAAATGTAGTGGAGGCTTTAAACATAGCAAACTATGCAACGGAGGTTCCAACATATGCTAGCATACTAAAAGGTCACTTCAGAAACGTTATGAAAAGGAATGAGTTACTTGAAAAAACACATAAAAGTTTTAATTGTCTCTTTAAGAAGGCAACTGTGTTGCCGTATGTGTGTTCCGAAAAAAATATTCAGCTATCTAATCAGTGAAGACTTGAAAAATTTGGTGAAGACAAAATAATCTTATATCCATGTAAGATCTTACTCTCGGATTATTCCAATGTTTGCTAAGATTCCTCTTCATTCACTTTGTCACTCCCATGATTAACAGAAAATTCTGCTACAGCTAAAAAAAATTGCATCCATAGAAGGTTCACTCACCGATAACTACGACGTATTGCACCTGAAGAAAATTCGACCCACAAAAGATTGCTTTCCTGGACGATTTACCCACGGAAGATTTTACCCATTTAATGTTTTATTCACGGAAAGTTGCATCAAAGAAAGATTGCAGATGGAGTTGCGAACTTCTTGGTCCACAAATGTATCCCCTGAGCATCCAAAAATGTGTCATTTTTAGCTAAAATGTGTTCATCTTGAAATCTCGAAAACTAGAGGTTATTTTTTTTCCAGTTGTATTATTGCCAAAAAGACACTTTTTAAACCTATTTCAAAGCGGCAACTTAACGTCAAATGTAATGAAAACCAAAAAATCTATATAGAACATTCATATAAAATGACTTAGTGGGAAAGAATACAATTCATATAAACCCCTTGCTTTGGAGAAAATCATTTACTTCTGACATCTCTGGTAAAGCCTGGATGCTAAAAAAAAAAACGAGAAAAGGCATTACTTTGGTGAAAAGTAGCAACTTTTTTTATATCAAAATATATATCCAGTTGGGAAGTGTTTTGTTTTATGTCATAAATTTACAAAATGCGTCCCTTTTTGCCCTCTTTTGTCCCAAATTTTCAAAAATGTGGCACTTGCTTGCCCTTTTATTTCTCAAATTTCTAAAATGTATTACTTTTTGTTCTTTTATGTTATTGTGTCCGGCACATGGGAATGTGTATTTTGACATAAAGTGTGTCCAGTTGGCAACCCTGATTGCAGACCAGAGGAAAAATGTAAAAAATGTTTCTGGAAGTTAAGGGCTGGGCACACCTATCTGATTTCGGGAACGCATTTCCAAACCAGCGCCGATATTAAAAGAAATCGGCGTCGATTTGAGCTTAAAAAATTTTCCGGTTTTCGGCGCTGATTTTCATCATGATCATCACAAAAAAAAATAATAGGGATACAAATAAATAGTCAGCCAGAGATGTCTGTGGTGAAAGATCCAGCTACTGAGGTGAGAACTAAGCTGAGATCAATCATGCAACTATTAATAAACTCCAGTTGACTATTTGTGTCCATGATTCTTTGTTTTGAAAATCTTGCGCAATAAATTTTTCTTACCGCTATCGTTTGTCCACTGATGCTGAAATCGGTTCTCGAAATCAGCTACGTGCGCCGAGCCCTTTAGTGTTTATCAAAAATAGTAAAACTAGATTCATTACAACAAGGTAATTGGTATCGAGATTATGTTTTGCGTGCAGTTTGGTCGGTAGTTGTGTGGGGCATTAATATATTTTTGTGCTGTTGTCATGACTAGTGGTCTATAGCTCGACAAAGGTAGGAGAGTAAAACTATTTAGTTTGTGATATGGGAATCGTTAAACGAAAAAGAAAAGTTACTTTGAAATTTGTAAAATTTCAAGTTATTTTCCACCAACAAAATCGTGTTCTTCTAGCTTAATGGTGTTTTGGTATTGTTGTTTGATAGGGTTTGTTTTGAGTAATCAGTAGATACTGTCAATACTAACTTTCGATGGACCTATCCGCTATCTATGAAATGTATACCTACTTTATTTTAGTTTTGGATTCCTAAATGGCAATGTTAGCCTCAGATTTGTAATTGGCAAGCTTATAACCCCTAAATACAAACTTCTGTAGAAATTGAACATCATTTATGGAATAGGTACATAGTGTCATTTGATTTAGGGGTCAATTGTTGTTGATGTTTAATTATTTAGGGTCACTCCTGAATTATCCTTGGCCTATTGACCTAAACATTGACCTAACATGTTGACCTATGCAAGCAGCCTTAGGAAAAAGGAGGAGGGAGCAAGGTTTCAAGGTCCTAAATCTAATGTCTCCAACAGGGGCGTAATTTTCTATGGAGCAGAGGGTCAATTGCCCCTCCAAGACCTTGGTTTGCCCCAAGTTGGTTCGGTTTGCCCTGTAGGAATTTTAGAGGCTCAGAAACATCAATCAAAATTTTCAAGTCTTCACTGCTTAGATAGATGAATATTTTTTCGGAACACACATACGGCAACACAGTTGCCTTCTTAAAGAGACAATTAAAACTTTTTTGTTTTTTCAAGTAACTCATTCCTTTTCATAACGTTTCTGAAGTGACCTTTTAGTATGCTAGCATATGTTGGAAACTCCGTTGCATAGTTTGCTATGTTTAAAGCCTCGACTACATTTTCATTCCTCGTGCATGCTGCTAACGAGCTTTCACTTCCTTTTGCTAAACTTTCATAAAATGATATATTAGAATTAGCAATTTTCATCCTCTATTCTTGCTAATTCTCTAGCACATTTGTTTTCTAATTTTTTTTTGTCTTCACTGAATAAAAAAAAACAATAATTGTACGCTATTGCAGTTTTTTCACAACGTATATTTTTTTGACACATATAAATTTGCTGCTTCCATTTTAATTGTGTGGTCAACAATAAGTTTAGCAGTTCTTATCCCCGGTGTTCTTCCGGGGATACGAAGTTCTCCCGGAATTTCATCGCGACGGAAGAAAAATTTCTCATGACTCGCCTAGAGCTGTTTTATTGTAATTGCTGATAATTTTTATGTCAGATCCATATTCCAAGAGTTCTAACTGTTTGGATATAGCCATTAGAACAAGCATAATGAAGTGCTGTTCTCCCATCCTTGTCTCTAGAGTTAACTAAAGCACCAAATTCGAGCAATAATTTCACGGTTCGTGAAAATCCTCTAAAAGACGCTAAATGAAGTGGACTCTCATGATCATTTGTGCTTGCATTAACATCAGCACCATGCTGCAAAAGGTAACGAACTGTGTCTGAGCACCCCCCAGAAGCTGCTGAATGAATTAGACTATACACTTCCTTGTTGCTTACTAGAAGATCCCCTCCATGCTTGAAAAGTAGTTTTGTGATTTCCACATTATTTTTTTTTACTGCGTTGTACAGTGGAGTTTCACCCCGATGGAGATCTGCATGAGTACTAGCACCTTTATCTAAAACCATCTTAACTACTTCTATATCATCCGTATCAACGGCGAAATGAAGGTGTGTACAAGGATGCTCTTCATTTTCATCATTGTTTACTTTGCAATTTAGCAATATTTATATGCCTCCTGCTCAAAGCTTCACAAAGTAATACGTATCCATCTGACCATTCTTTTGAGTAAGACAGCCCATAAGAGTAGATTAGCTCCTTTGCTCTTTCTATGTTTCCTTGGCGAACTGCAGCAATTAAACATTTGCTTACTAAGTAGTAAGCAATCAATTCTTTCTGTCTTACTGCTGAAACTCTATCTGGACGGCTGGGGGAGCGGGATCTAAAAGAGAAAAAAAGGGATAAAAATTTAGTCAAAATTTGTTGGGCATTCGGGCACACAAAGTGCAGCCATTTCCGAGCCCAATTATCTTTTGGTATTGTTGTTAGATAGTTTTTTTTTTTAGTAATCAGTAGATACTGTCAATACTAACTTTCGATGGACCCAGGCGCTATCTATGAAATGTATATCTACTTTGTTTTAGTTTTGGATTCCTAAATTGCAATGTTAGCCACAGATTTGTAATTAGCAAGCTTATAATCCCTAAATACAAACTTCTGTAGAAATTGAACATCATTTATGGAATATGTACGTAGTGTCATTTGATTTAGGGGTCAATTGTTTTTTATGTTTAATTATTTAGGGTCACTCCTGAATTATCCCTGACCTAACATTTTGACCTATGCAAGCAGCCTTAGGAAAAAGGAGGATGGAGCATGGGTTCAAGGTCCTAAATCTAATGTCTCCAACAGGGGCGTAATTTTCTATGGAGCAGAGGGGCAACTCAAGACCTTGGTTTGCCCCAAGTTTACCCCCCCCCCCCCCCAACTGAAATTTGGTTTCTTCAAAAATCTTGTCAAAACTAAGATAAACCTGCATAACTTGAGCATCAACAGAAATGGGTCAGTTTTTATTAGTATATATTTACCTTAATAGTGCTAGAAAGTATCTTTATAGTATTTTAATAGTACTATATTGTACTATCATGGCACCAAATGGCTCATTTTTCAGTTTTTACTGTCATTTTTGCTTGATTTGGGAAAATTGGCTCCAAGTTTGCCCTCCCCAGGATTTTGACAAAATTACGCCAATGGTCTTCAATCTCGCTCCAATCATGCAGACTGGAATTCCCTGCTTGACTTTGATTTTAAACAAGTAGTCAGGTATTCAAATTCCAATCCTCTTTATTTAAAAACAACTCACAAAACTGGCAACACCCTAAAACATTCTTTTTTGTCATAATAATAAAATATACAAAGAACAAAAAGACAAATGAAGTAAAAATTTATAGGTGAATTTCAATGTTAAATTTGAACATGTTAATAAACAAGTAATAATTCTGTAGAATAATTGGATTTTACAAAACCGGGAATGAATCGTTGTTCATATCTCCCATGTTGTGAGATGGCTGGCTACAGTTTAGAGCTTGTGGTGCCACTTGGCAAAAGATTCTTGGCCGGAGTGAATAATGAGAGGGGGAAGAAGGGGGAGGGTGTCTGCTATTTTTGAAATACTTAGTGAATGTATTCTAGTTTTGACCTTTTTCATTACAAGAATAGCTTAAGGTTTGCAATCAGAAGTTTTTGAATATCAACTTTGGTGGAAATCAAACACTGTTTCTGAAATGTTTACTTCATTATAGACTATGTTGCATCATTAGCCACAGATTTTTAATCAGCATACTCAGAGATCCTTAAAACATTGATGAAAATGAATTATATCTCCGGCTAGTAAATTTAGAGTGATACACAAATATCAGAATATTAAAAAAAGGTATTGTTGGAAGTTTGAGCAGAACGTCGTTTTTCAAGGTTAGACTAGAGTAAAAATAAAATAAAAACCATATTAATTAACTTTGTAAACAAAGTGCGGATAGCTAGAATTTTTTGGGCTGGAGGGGTGGTAATGCCACAATTATTTGCGGTAATTTATATTTATCTTAAGTGAAACGTCTTGTATTATCTAACTTATACTTGTTTTAAATCATAAATTGATTATTTTCCTATATTGAACAACTGTGCTTTTTAAGATTTAATGTTAGTTAATTTTTAAGTTGCACAGTTTTGCGTATATTAATAGTGGTAATACAGGCTAATGAATGAGCAGAATGTATTTCAATGAATAATAGTAGGCAAATGATAGCAGCTAATGATAACTAATAGTAAGTGTTACAGGAGTAGCCAATGTTTGAGAAGTTGGGGTAGGAGTTGCAGCACAATGATTTTAAATCTGTATTGGAATACACTGCATACATACTGTTGATTAAAGATGTACAAATATAGGGCCTACGTAGTGCCAGCGAAAGGCTGTCGGAGACGGGGCATATGAACTATTGACTGAAGGGGTTGAAAACTGAGCGTTCATATTATTTATCAAATAGGGTCAAAAATTAATTTTACAATAGGAGGGGCCTTACTTTAGGCCTTTCAATCATACCGGAAATACCCTAGTGTAGCTCTGGTTTCATCAATGTCAAAAATATACAATTTTCTATAAAAATGTGTGTATGATATCCCTGTTCAATTTGGACTATTTACATAATTTAGTACCCTTGCTCTGGGACTAACAGATCATTTCACCCGTAGATGCAAATTCTGGACCTTTTGTATGTTTTGAGTGTACACAAAGGACTTCGAAGGTGCTTCAGGTAGCCATTGCAATCCTTCCGATCGAAATAGAAGCCCACTAGAACCATCCATTCTACAAGATGAGGCTAAAAAGAAATACATAAAAAGACACTCATTACAAAATTCACGCTATTGTGTTAACAATCATCTCAATAAATTTTCACCTGTTTAAATACAGAAAGCCATTTTTATAACTCTTACTGTTGGAGACAGATCTGAGTCCTATATTTGTAATTAGTGGCTTCAAAACCGTCCTATACTAATTTTATCCAGAATCAACCATTCATTATGAAGCAAATGCTTATCAATTTCGGACCTACGACGTTTGTCGTAAAAAATGCAAAAATTGTCTTAAGTTGGTCATACAATTAAGGTCAGTTGGAATACAGGTAGAAAAAAAACTTATTTTGCACCGTTAGACAGAGTTCACGGGAGATACAGTCCTTCTTCACTTTTTGGTAATCCTCCCCCTCACACACAAAATAAAATCATGGCTAAGGCCCTTACTTGGACTTAAAACCGATACATGTCTTGCCGCCGGGCCTATAATTTTCTCGAAAATTTAGGGCCCAAATTTTGGCTTCCACAACTTTCCAAGGAAATACACTGGAAATGTACATAATTCACTAACATGTAAAAATACTGACTAAATGTTGCACTAATTAAATGCCTTAAAATCTCAATAGATCGAGGAGTACTTCGAAATAAGAGGTTCGAAGCAATTCCATTTCTAACCATTACAATGTACAACGTCATATTTCTGCACCAAGAGAGATTTATGAATTAACTTTTTTGAGGCATAAAAATAAGGCCCCATTCAGGAGGACATGTTCAATTAACTTCTTTTTATGAACCATGGACATCTTAGATTTGTGTAAGGATATTAAGATCTTTTCATCTTTGTAATTACTTGTATTTTATATCAGGCTCGTACTTAGGGAAAGGGGGCCTTCAGGCGTCTCCCCCAAATACTTGATATTATTAATTTTTTTTGGCATTTTGTAATTAAGACATTTATTTAATAAAATCATAGCTTGTTTTGAATTCAAAAATTTAGTCTTCTAGCTCTATTGTAGCATCATTATTTTGGTTGGTATATGACACAGTATATATACAAAATTACGCCATAGATTGTCAGTCTGGGCCCGGATTGTCAGTCTGGGTATCATTTTTTAAGAAGGAAAGGAATAAGTAGTTTCTATATATTTTAATATCAACCTTCCCGAATTACATCTTAGCAGACATTACAAAAATTATTTCGTATATGAAACGGGCTGTCCCCTTCTCAACGCCCCGCTCTTTACGCTGAAGTTTTTCATTTTTATTAAAAATTAGAGTTGTAAGAAAAAGTAAACTTTAGCGTAAAGAGCGGGGCGTTGAGGAGGGGACAGCCCCTTTCATATACGGAATAATTTCTGTTCAAAAATTAAATTAAAAAAATAAGTTTTTTTAACTGAAAGTAAGGAGCGACGTTACAACTTAAAACGAACAGAAATTATTCCGTATATGAAAAATGCTGTCCTCTCCTCAACGCCTCGCTCTTTACGCTAAAGTTTTACTTTCTAACAGTTCTATCTTTTTAAACAATAAAAAACTTTAGCGTAAAGAGTGGGGCGTTGAGGAGGGGACAGCCCCTTTCATATACGGACTAATTTCTGTTCGTTTTAAGTTATAACGTCACTCCTTACTTTCAGTTAAAAAACTTTCACTTGTTTGACGTTATAAGGAGTGACGTTATAACGTCACTCCTTACTTTCAGTTAAAAAACTTTCACTTGTTTTTTTATTTAATTTTTGAATGTTTTTGAAATTTTTGAAGCTCAAAACAGTTTCTTGGAAGATTTGTCAACAAACATGAGTTGAAAGAGCTAAGATAAGACCTTTTTTTAAATATCACAAGGTACATCCATTATATAGGCCAAAGATTATATAAAATGAAGAATTCTTCGATTCATACATGACCAAATATCATGAGAAATATGTTCTTACCATATTTTGGTTGAGGATAGTCATCTGATCATCCAAGATTCTTCCCAAAAGGGTCTTTGAATAATCACAAATCAAAAAGGTACGTATCCAGATTCACGAAGTTTGGGAGGGAGAGAAGAAAGTTCTCTGATCCTACAGTTAGACCAAAATATATGGACCTTTCTGATTTCGACAAGATATGATGTGCCAACCAATCTACTAAATTAAACATACAATGTTTCTGTTGCATATTGGGCATTTATATAATTAGGAGCTCATGCCCAAGGGAATGCACACAAGCCTTGGCTGAGAAAAATCCAGGGCTTTGTAATTCTATGCATCCGCGAAATCCTGAGTTTGACAAGGTACAACAAGTACATCTTTCTACTAGAATGACTAGCCACACCTAAAAAAAACGTGCCGACTATAATAATAGCAATAAATAGAAACCAAAAAAATAGAGAAGCAGGAAAGACCAAGTCGACATACAAAAATGAGACAAGAAAAAGAGAGACAGGGGCATTAAAATTAACGAAGATTCCTGAAAATAATTCAAAAAAGAATAGGAGATAGATATATCAGTTGGGAAAGAATTTCGAGAAGGAGAAACTATTGGAAAAGAGAAAACAGGGAAAATAAACAAAGGAGAGAGAGGAATTACTAAACTGGAAAGACCCAACGAAAACTGCCTTTGCAGGAAGAAACAGAAGGACATCCGGAGGGATGGAGTTCTATAATAGAATAGATTGATAAACAGGAGACCTCTGGGTGGCTGTAGATGATTGTTTAGGTAAAATAGATCTGCGAGAAGAACTACGTAAAGAAGAAGAGTACCTACCTGAGCCTGTCCGTGAAAAAAACTGCTGCATAAACGATGGAAGTGTACCTAGAAAAGCAAAATGTGTAAATAAAGATTATTTTTACCCAAAATACTATCCACTGGAGCTGTTTCAGTATCATTATAAAGATCAGAGGAAGGGTAAAGCCGAGGGAGAAGTTTCTGATTCTGTGACCATATTTGGATTTTGTCCAGCATGTGCTGTCCCAATTCAAACAGTGTCCTTAGACATTTTTCTCTGAGTAAGGATAGTAGGCCATCCGCATATGCCTGGCTATATTCGGATTGCTTTTTTAATAAATTCAGCTGGCTGTTCATGACCAGTCTTATAAAAATGTTTGACTCTATCTCTCTCATTAAAGGAAATTTAAAATTAGCTTCACAGCTTTTTATTTGACATCTCCAAGTTTCATAACAGCAGGACAAAACAGGAATAAAACCCTGAAGAAGAACCAACACTTAACATTCCACAATACTAGTCATTTCCCTCTCATTCAAGTCACATTACATTGATTTCCAACTTGTTTACTTACGGCTTACTAGCATTATTTCATACTTCTTAATATACTAATTTAACAAATCACTATTCCATTTAAATAGCTTCTAATCCAAAATCTTACCAAAATCTCCGCTAAACAATATAAAAAAATTCTCATACCTGTTAGTTCATAAATATCCGTTTAATAATAACCACAGGCCACTTTGACATGCTACAACAAACTAAAGTTTCCAATGGCCAATATTGACTGGCAAAAGTTCAACACTGAATCAACTGCATTAATTCATATAAAAATACAACACTTTAGACAGTGCTGGAATAATGCGGAATGATAAGACAAATAAATGTTAAAATGGGCACATTTATAACAACCAGGTTCCACAAATGTGGGGAGATTATCCCCCCCCCCTTCCGGCATCCTTTCTGAACAATCTCCGATTTTTTCATTCCCTTTAGCTCAACGACTATCTGTCGATTCCTGAGCATGTGAGAATTCTATTTCTGATTAGATCTATCTGGTCTTCCTTCCTCTATGGATTCAAAAGTAGCATTATCAAATGATCCTTCTATGTCAAGGTATATGCCTAAGGCATATTCTTTACATTCTAGGGCTTGCTCTACCAGCCAATCCAATTGGTGAACTGTAGCGTATGTAGAGCCTCCTATCCTAAATCTGTTTGCTTTTCCGATATCGAGTTCTTGGTCTCCGGATTACTTATCACAAACCAATGGATCAATCCTTCCATCGCTTTCAGTTGAAAGGAGGTTAACGTGATCATTCTGTAAGATTGAGGGTTTGAGTAGTCCTCTTACCCTGGTTTAAGTATGAAAACGCCCATGGCCTTGATCCATGTACGGGTTTACCACAAACCCCCTAGCATGTAAATAGACCCCGGCGCCGCGCCGATGAGGGAAGACCGGCGACGGTGGGGCCAAAAACAGCACGCCGCGCCGCTGGTAAGATGTCGGCGGTGCGCCACCGGTAAGATGGCGGCGGCGCGCCGCCGGTGTGATCAATGTTGACCGTAAACATTAATGTTTTCGTTAGTCTTTCTCAAATCACAGCTTAAATTTACAACAGATTCGAGCCTATTCATAAGTTCGAAAATTCACAAGTCACTGGCTAGAAACTGGTCTTCTTCGTTATTCATCAAGAGAAGTAGAAATGTGGTAGAAACGAAATGGCTGTGGCGTTTCAGAACCCTTGCATAATACGATTGGTTGCAGTATCTATTAGTAATGTATTCTTAACATCAATAAGTATCCAAATTGGTAGGTTTCTCCACTGAGTATTACTTCATATACAACTTCAAATACCGTATTACAAAAATCATCAGTTGTCTGGGTAAAAACTTTGAATGTAATATTGAACTTAGAAGCTTTATTTTTTCATAATGCCCTTTGCCTATATCTGTTTTGTCACCTTTAAAACAGTTGAAATGGGCGGCTTTGACATTGATTGTTTTTTTTTTTTTTTTTGCTCTTGGATTCTTAAAAAGACTTCTTGTATTAAAAACTAGTTTTTAATTTTTAAAAAAAATGCATTTTAAAGTTTTTTGGCTTCTTTATAGAATATATGTCATGTAGGCTAAGGCTGAACTGCTGCTTTTTTATTACTTTTGGCTGTTATTTTGGATACTATTCTTTTTTTCCTTTGGGGATTCATTCCAAATTATAAATTGATAAATACCTAATATCAGTCAAATTATAAACTGCGTCTAAAAGGAGTAAATTTATCAAATTGAAAAATACATGATGAACACTTCACATGAGAACACTTCAATTACAATGGAACAAAAAACACTTAATGGTTTATTCTGTATGAAGAAAAATTAATTGCCAGCTATTTTCCGGTAAAAAATGAAAAGCTCATCTGCTTTAAATGTAATTAAATGAAATAATATGCAGATTGAAGTAGCTCCAGGAAGATGTCGGGATTTTCATCCTAGTTCGTCACTTTTAATCCAAGTAAAATGCTAGGACACTTAATATCAGTTATTGAGTTTAAGATTCGATTTCCAAATGCTCACAAAAATTATCAAATTTAAGACAGTCGCAACAATGATTGACCTGAGGTCAAAATACTCAAAGACTCCCCTTAGATTCCCACCCAGGCTAAAAGCTTCTTCTATGGTCATTTCCATGGAAATCTCCAAAGAGTTTCTTTTTAAAATAGCTTTCAAGCGTAGTTAGGGATATTTAGCCTTTTTTGCTTTTCTTCAAAGCTTTGAAAAAAGTGTTATAATATTCCAAATCTTATATTTTTGGTAATCATTTGTGGGGTGATCGAATTTTTAAACCACCGTAGATACGTAAGAACGTTGCAAAATCAAGTACCCTGAGGTCATAAGACTGTCAAAGACTCCTCCTTGAACCTCCCAAATTGAAAGCTTTTATTATGACCTGGCCTTTTAATGTAACTTGGGCACTGGACCAAGGGCGCCATTGTCACTCGAGCGCAACGTTAGCTGGGGATGTCGATATCGCTTTCGTCACACCAATTCGTTTTAGTGTGAATCCGCCTGGTACTTAGGAATGAATGTTTTCAAATCAAACCCGCTTCATCAATAAGAAAAAAAAACGGGTTGGACGCATGTGTCCCATTCCCTTTGGACAATAAAACCATGCAAGTGCTGTATCAAGTATAACTCACGAAAATCTTGTTAATTTTTGTCAGCTTTTCAACTTTTTGGCATCCCTGCTTTCAATAAAAAAAAAAAATCAAAGTATTATCACTTAAGTATAATAACTCCCTATGCCCCCCCCTATGGATACTATCTTGATAGGACACCGTCTTTGCTTTAAATAAAAAAAACAATTAACTTATTGACACCCCAGCTTTCAAAAAAAAAATCGTGGTATTATCATTTAAATATGATAGCTCACTACCCCACCCCCTCTGGATACCACCTTGATAAAATGACGTCTCTGCTTTAAAATAAAAAAAAAACTTTTTGGGATCCCTTCTTTCAATAAAAAAAATTTCGAGATATTATCATTTAAATGTAATACCCCCCTACCCCCCCTCTGAATACGACCTTGATAGGATACCATCTCAGCTTTCATTAGAAAAATAAGTTACTTAATAATTAACTAGGTCACTATATGATTTAAGCAAACTAGCAAAATAATATTAAATCACTTAGTGTTCCTTGAAAAAAAAATTGAGCGTATGAGTTAAAGGCTAAAAAGACAACAACAAAAATGGCGAAACTTTTCAGATGTAACTAAAATTAATGGGAAGATAAATCACAGATTTGCCGTGGCATTCAGTGAGATCTAAAGAATATAATTAAAAGGGAGCATACACAAAATCCAAATTAGGCCAGCATCCTATGAGAAACCGCGAAATACCCAAGACAATGAACAAGTCTTAAGGGGGGGGGCCCTGGGTCTATCAAAATATTTCAATGGTTTCCCAGGAAATTTGATATCATTTTCTTCTGTCTCCACTTTAAATGAAAAAAATAATTATCCTTTTGGCATCCCGTCTTTCAATAAAAAAAAAAGTTATTATCACTTAAAAATGATAGCCCCCTATCCCCCCCCCCTATAGGCAATAGGAGTATTAAACATTAAGAAAATCTTATCTAAAAACAGCAAAAAAAAAAACTGTAAACTTACAGGTCAGCCATTGAAAAAATCTATTGGCTGTCAGTTTCAAAAGTCCAACTGAATGCTGAAGCTGTATTTGTGGGAAATGTGATCCATGATTTTATTAAGCTTGAAAATAAAATTCTTGAATATAAACAATATTGGAAAGACCAATTGAGAAACTGCGTTCAAAATGATTTGAACTAATTTTAGAAAGACGATACTGTTTTTTGTCAACACATGAAGAATTATGCATATTGCAGTATTTGCAATTGCATATTGTATCAGTCTTATTTTTATGCAAAGTAACAAAAGAGACGAAACTTAATGAACAAGAGATTAGTGAAGTGTTATGGTATGCTAAGTAATATTTGGCAGGGAAATTCACTGGTGATAAATCGCTAGGGGTGGCACCGTGATTGCGTGATTCTCGGGGATTCGGGGAACCAAATTTTTTTCGAGGTGACGCATAGATTTTCGGGGAAATACCCGAAAATTCGGGGATAGTGCAAGCCCTGCTTGATTTCTGATCAGGAAAATCGAAATGCTAAACCACACGAGAAGGAAAAGCTCCTACTTTGCGTTTGACGCAATAAAGAATTGCCGCAAAATTAATTTAAAGTTGACCGAACGCTGCCACCTCTATTGATGGCGGCACACCTTTTGCACGCCGATGGCGTTATAACACTCCGGTGGCGTTCGACCAGACCTCTCGTCGGTGGCGTTCGGTCGATCTGCCGGTGCGGCACCGGGGTCTACATGTAAATATATGGGCAAAATTATTTTTGCTTGTATATTCTCATTTTTTGATTTTATTAAAATTGTTTGATTTTGTGGATAGGATGAAACAAGAGTGATGCATAGGAAATATATAATTTGGGCTATAAATTTGAACCCCCATAATTTTTTGCTCTTAAAACAGAACTAGAACTTTGATTGATTTTTTCCAAGATGATCTTTGATCCCCTGTTCAATTTTGAATTATCAACTTGGTGGAGGTGAATAAAGACTTAAGAACCATGGCTAATTAGAGTAAAGCCTAGACAGATAGTTTCAGCAAGAGGTAAAGCTGGCTTAACTTTTTCAGAATTGTATAGAAATGACTAATTTCACTTTTAAATTTTCTGCCTGGGATATTTTTCATAATGATAATTTTCCGGGGGTGAGCTTCTTAAATTCAGTTATAAACTTATAAACAATTTATTTGAGTTTTTTAATATTAAAATGAGGATGTAAAGCTGGTAAATTTGGCTTAACTTTTCAGAATTGTATAAAAACGATCTGTTTCACTTCTAAATTTTCTGCCTGGGAGATTTTCCGGGGGTGTGTTTCTTAAATTCACTTACAAACTGAATCAATTTTTAGCCAAAAAAGGTCAAAAGAAATCCCGGTTTTCTCTTTAAAATGGTATCTGGCTCTTTTAGATGTTCTCTCTGAACTTTTTTGTATGGGGTACGTTTTTCAAAATGTGCTCGTACACCTCCAAAAACAATACAGATCTTAATTACACTTTCAGGTTGTTAGCAACTGTTGACTGGGACAGCAAAAGGGCTGATTCCACTTTCAGGTTGTTAGCAACTGTTTGTTGGGACAGGAAAAGGGCTGAATAGTCTCGACTGAATAGCCCCGCTTGCTGAAATAGAAGAAAAAGAAGAAGTATGCTTAAATCGAATATTAAGCAGAGACACAGAGAAACAAAAAGACACACACAGAGTTTCATAATTCAAGAATTGCTTCGGGCTGAATAGTCTCGACTGAAAAGCCCACCTGGTGAAATAGAAGAAGTAAGCAGTTTTATTCAGGGTTGCCACCGGTGACACTTTTGTGTCACTTTTGGCACTTTTTTTTTAAAGTGGCACTTTTCGGGAACCGTGACACTATTGGGACACTTTTTAGTGGAAGTGGTGTTTTTTTTTTTCAAAGCAGCACTGTTTTACCAAAAAGAATTTAAGAAAATACGGAAGGAAAACTGTCAATGTAGAAGCATCAATATCCTTTTTTCTTTCATTTTTCCATCTCTCTGGTTCCAGATTCAGAAATGTTAGTTTTGTCTCCCATGTACTTCACACGAAGGATATCCTACAGTTCTTGCCAAATAAATTATTTGAAAGAGTTAGTGTCTGATCGACTATTACTTGTACTTATAATAGGGTCATCAATAGCTGCGATCTATGTTCGCGCCATTCTGTTCAGTATTTTCAGAGAAAAGTTTCAAGTACCCAAACGTACTGGAATAATCCAGATAGTCCATTGTGTGTAAAAAACTGGGTGAACAACTCGCAATGTATAGCTGTCCCTTTGTTCTGTTTTCTCAAAAGAAAAAAGCTTGGACGGCTTTTTCTCTTTTCTTTTTCTTTCTTTTTTTTGCGCTTTGAGCAAAGACTACTCAGAACAAAAAAGAGAAATAAGTATTCTGTGGGACGAATTCCCATTGTATACAGTAATCACCTTTTGTGCTCCAGCAGGTTTTAAGGGGAGGGTTGGAAAGTTGACAAGAGTAGAAGTGCTGCGCAAAAAAGAGAATCAGCACCGCCTAAGTAAAATTAATATTACTTTTTTGTAGTTTATGGATGGCATTAGAGCTGACTTTTCATGTTTGAAAATTAAGAGATGCGGAAAACTGCGCGGAGGTGATTCCAAGCGGATTGGCCAGTATCTTGAATTTAAAAAGGTTGTTGGATGTTGGTACCAGCGCGAGCGATGCGAAGCATCGCGGGATATCGCTATTAACTTTTAAAATACAATCAGGGTTGGCACCGTCCGGGATTAATCCCGGTTTTCTGGGATTTTTTTTTATTAAAAACAGATTTTCAACGATTGTGGCTGATAGTCTACTATTTTTCCTGTACGGTATTACGAATATTCCCTGTTTTTGTTTGTTGCCTCTGGATTTGCCGTATTGCACTGGGACAACGATTTTTTCGTTCGGGATTTGACTTTTGAAAATTCGACTCCAATGGAACGACAAGCGGCGAATTCAAAAGAAAAACATTCACTTTGAGTTCTTGAAATAATTTCAAGAGCCTCGAATGTATTCCGAAATCTTGGGCAGCGGAAGCGATAAATGCCATCGGAAAACTTGTTATGCTCAGTTCCTGTGTCTTTTTATTTCTGTGTTTTGCAGACGGCAGTTCGCAAAAAATTAATTTTATAAAGACATGACCAAATGATCTGCCAGCATTCTGTGATTTCCATAGGTTGTAGCAGGTTCTAATATTTTAGGCTCAATATACGTAGTCGTAAGTTTGTGCTGTTTAAAGAACGTACATCAATTGGTTCAAAAGATCACTCTGATCGCTTTCAGCGTATTCCACAGGTTTTTCTAATATTTTTAGACACTTTCATGCGTGTAATATTCCACTCAGTATTTATGTTCCAAACTTTGAAGATCGCAGATGAGTATCCAGATAAACTAAGAAAAATTGAAAATGTTTACCTGGATTACGTTTACCTGGATAAGACATAGAGCGTGTTCCCGGTCCAACGAAAAGTTAATAATATTTAATAAAAATTTAATATTTCGTTCCAGGTGAGAGCGAATTAACAGGTTGAACGATAGAAAATTATCTTCGTATTAAATTTTGTATTAAATTTTTGTGAATACGGCTAACTAGCGTATTTACTGAATTAACTTCTGTACATTCATCATCAGAGTGGGAAAAATGGAGGCAAATGACCAATCTAATAGTAATTAATGAGTATTAAGGGATCAAAACTCATATTTTACTCATTCCTCATTAAAATAACTCGCGTTTTAATAATAAATTACAATGCATATTAAGACATTAGTTAATAAACTGTTCCAGGTTGGCAGTTAACTCGCATTAAATTTGAAGTAAATACGAATTAAATTGCAATTTCTACCTGGAACACACTCATAGTGTTTATACTTGTGCTAACCGAGCTTAGTTTGATTTACTGAAGCTCATTTGTCCAGTTTCTTAGAGTTGTCTTTTGAGCTGTGATTACCGAAATGATTACTGAACCGTACCAATAAATATCTGAGATACTAGTTATTTTTTTAGTTTGTTGCTTTACTTAACGCTTTTTACTAATAGCTCGGTAGTAACAGTTTTTCTGACTGTTGCTTTACAGTTTTCTATTCAGATACCCAAAGGCCGGATTTAATACTAAGAAAGTTGGATTCTATAAGCACCCAGATTCTGGAAAAACGGGTTTGTTTTTCTTCCAGATTTTCTCGTGTGAAAGCAGCAGATTCCCTAACCGAGCTTAGTTTGATTTACTGAAGTTCATTTGTCCAGTTTCTTAGGGTTGTCGTTTGAGCTGTGATTACCGAAATGATTACTGAACCGTACCAATAAATATCTAAGAAACTAGTTATGTTTTTAGTTGGTTGCTTTACTTAGCGCTTTTTACTAATAACTCGGTAGTAACAGTTTTTCTGACTGTTGCTTTACAGTTTTCTATTCAGATACCCAAAGGCCGGATTTAATACCAAGAAAGTTGGATTCTATAAGCACCCAGATTCTGGAAAAATGGGTATGTTTTTCTTCCGGATTTTCTCGTGTGAAAGCAGCGGATTCCCTTTTTTATACAATGAAGAATCTGTGGACTGAATGTTTGAATGATATTGTTTGGGTTTTTCTCATATTTTAGTATGTTCGGATCCAGGTTTTCTGGGTAGTGAAGTCGGGCCTTGAGATTTCAAAAGGATGCTTTTGGTAAGACGAATGGTAGTTCCGCTGTCCGCTTCTTGATTGGCGAGACTTTCACTAAACAGAAAAACAGGTACGTATGAAGACGTGATGCAAGGCAACTTTTACCGCTTGCCAAGCCATATTGAATATTAGCGCATCTAGAATATCCATTTTCTGGAAAAATGGGACGGAAATCTGGGAATGTAGACAGGTCTTCCGTCCCATTTTTCCGTCAGTTGCATGTGATCTGAAAATGACGTCTTAGCAAATCAAAAAGGTAACCCTTTTGATTATCATTGTTGAAACCTTATACAGAAAAATTGAAGCCCCTCATTGAACAACAAGAAACCTAAGAGTGAAAATTTGGTCGACTCATCCTCTACCTTTTCTAAAACCACACTGTTCTTCTCTTAAAACTTTGTCTACAGCATCTTTCAGTCTAAAAAGTATCATATTACTAAGTAATTTGCAACCTACAGAGACCAGACTAATGCCTGGATAATTACGACACTCGCTCTTATCACCTTTCTTATAAAGTGGTTTAATTAAGGTTTTCCTAAAATCGTTAGATACTTCCCCTTTTTCAAAAATCATGTTAATAATCTTCAGTAGCTTATTTCTAATCTCAGAGCCACTATATTTAAGAAACTCATTTACCACCCTATCAACACCTGGAGCCTTATTATTTTTTTATCCTTTTAGTAAAGCTCAGTTTACTAGTGCTGCATATTAAAATTGATAACAATTGATAAAGAGTATGGGTTAGTACTGCTTATTTGTGAGCATAAATTTCTAAACTGTGTGAAAAATATACATATATTATTTGGATTCACTTTAGTCTACTTGCAGCAGACATGTATTGCCAGTTCTACTGTATGACATTCATCTCTAACTTAGCATGCTGTAACATTCATCTCTAACTTAGCATGCTGTATGAAATGTCTGCTGCAAGTAGGATAAAATGAATCCAAACATGTCTTGCAATTTTTGTGAAATAAATTTCTGTGGTGGTATTATTCAATTTTTTACCTTTGAGGCAGTCTTAGAGTTGTATTATAACCATGGCATGTTATTGAGAAGCAGGAATTGTGATAACTGGGGCCAGATTTTCATAAAATATAGAAATTCGTTCTGTTGCCAGAAGTCTAGGCTTATACCTATCCGAAGTGGCCGCAAATATTCTCAGGTGAAGTGTAATTTTTCGAAATTGATCTATGACAATACACGGATGGATTGTTCACACCTTTCTCTGCTAAAAAATTTCTTTTTTTGATAATTTGGCTTCAAATACAACCTCCAAGTGAGGATTTCATGATCAACAATGTTACTTGTTTAAAAAAAAAAACCTTTGTAGATTGGAGCCAGTTCTGCAGAGAGGTTTGTATGTACATATGTCATTCAGACTCCGCTCCTTTGGGAGGAGAAGAAGAAGTCATTGTTGAGATAGATGAAGCCAAATTTGGGAAGTGTAAACATAATTGTGGTTGGATTGTTGTGGGTGCTTGGGTATTTGGTGGAATAGAGCGAGGGAATGGTAATTCATTCATGGTTTCTGTGCCGGATAAAAGTAGTGCCACGTTATTGGGAATTATGCAACCTGCTCGCGGTGCCCCTACTTTACTAATCTAAGCTGACCATTTTGTTGCAACGTGTTACACTGGAATCATACTCTAAAATCTGGTTGATAATTTGCCTGTCTAAAAAATGTGTCTGAGTTTTGTTAAAAGGGGAAACAACCCCTAAAAGTCAAAGATTTTAATAAAACTCATACCATCAAATTTTTGGTTCTTGGCATATACCCGCCGGAAAATACCCCCCCCCCCCCCCAGGGAAAATACCCCCGTGGAAAATAAGGCTTTCCAAATTTCATATTATCAACCAGATTTTAGAGTATGAAGGGGGAATGGGATGAATGGTAAGGGGAATTTCAAAAACTTTGAATGACCTTTTAAAAAATCTGTGAGTCATAGCAATGAAACCTTGCAAAATAGATCTTCTGTGTAAATGAAGTACAACAAAATTGTTTTCAACTTCAAAACTTTGCTCAATCCCAACTTATAAGGTTTTAAATATATGCAAATACATGACCTAAATTTTGGATGGGTAATGGGTATTTCAAAAACATCTTCTCATGACATAACTTGTAACAATGATATGGCTTAAAATTCTGCTCAAATACCTGAAATTGCATTTTCAGAACTAAAGCCAGAGAAAAAGAAACTGACAACTGAAAATTAGGGTAAAATGTTGTTTTGTCAAAATTTCAAAGGGTAATGGGTATTTCAAAAACATGTTCCTGTGACATAAATTGTCCTCTAAAGTTGATTCTGATGTTTGTAGCGCTGTATGTCTTGGCTCTTTAGAAATATTTAAAAGAGCTTCTAAAGTAGAATTTTGGAAAATTTTGAGTTTGGGGGGAAGGGGGATTTCGAAAAACATCTTCCAATGACATAACTTGTCATCTAAAGTCGATTCTGATGTTTGTAGCGCTCTATGTATTAGCGCTTTAGAAATATTTAAAAAAGCTTCTAAAGTAGAATTTTGGAAAATTTTGAGTTTGGGGGGAAGGGGGATTTCAAAAAAAATCCTCCCATGACATGACTTGTCCTCTAAAGTCAATTCTGATGTTTGTAGCACTGTATCTATTAGTGCATTAGAAATATTTAAAAAAGCGTCTAAAGTAGAATTTTGGAAAATTTTTAGTTTGGGGGAAGGGGGATTTCAAAAAACATCTTCCAATGACATAACTTGTCCTCTAAAGTTGATTCTGATGTTTGTAGCGCTCTATGACTTTAGCGCTTTAGAAATATTTAAAAAAGCCTCTAAAGTAGAATTTTGGAAAATTTTGAGTTTGGGGGGAAGGGGGATTTCAAAAAATCTTCCCATGACATAATTTGTCCTCTGAATTCGATTCTGATATTTCTAGCGCTCTATCTATTGGTGCTTCAGAAATATTTAAAAACCTTTGTAATTACACTAAGTAAACACCTAAGTAGAATTTTCGAAATTTTTGAGTTTGGGGGGATTTCAAAAACATCTTCCCATGACATAACATGTCTTCTAAAGTCAATGTAGCGCTCTATCAATTAGTGCTTTAGAAATAATTAAAAACCTTCTAAAGTAGAATTTTAGAAAATTTTGAGTTTGGGGGGAAGGGGGATTTTTCAAACCTCTCTCTGTGATATAACGTGTCCTCTGAAGTCTATTCTGATGTTTAGCACTCTATCTATTAGTGCTTTAGAAATATTTTAAAAGCTTCTAAAGTAGAATTTTAGAAAATTTTGAGTTTGGGTGGAAGGGGGATTTCAAAAACATCTTCCCATAACATAATTTGTCCTCTAAAGTCAATTCTGATGTTTATGACGCTCTATTAGTGTTTTAGAAATATTTAAAAAGATTGTAAAGTAGAATTTTACAAATTTCTTAGTTTGGGGTGAGGGGGATTTAAAAAACATCTTCCCATGACATAACTTGTCCTCTAAAGTTGATTCTGATGTTTGTAGCGCTCTGTGTCTTACCTAGACCCCAGCACCATGCCGGCACATCAACTGAACACCCTCCAACAAGAGGCTTGGTTGACCACTGCTGAAGTGTCACAACATTGCCAGCACACCGCTGGAAGAGGTGGCGGTGTTTGGTTGATTTTGAATTAATTTTGGGACAATTCTTTATTACGTCAACTGCAAAGTCAAAGCTTTTCTTTTCTTGTGTGGTCAAGTATTTCGATTTTCCTGATTAGAAATCAAGCAGGGCTTGCACTATTCCCAAATTTATAAGGATTTCCCCAAAAATCTATGTGCTACCCCCAAAATAAATTTGGTTCCCCGAAAATCATCTAATCATGTTGCCACCCCTAGTAATTTATCACTAGTGACTATCCCTGCCAAATATTACTTTGTATACCATAATTTTTCACTACTCTCTTGTATGTTAATTTTGTCTCTTGTTTTACTTTGCATATAAGTTATGCAACGTAACGCAAAGTTCTGTGGAAATTATTTCCCAGAAAACAAAACGCACGGAAAAAGCCCTCAGAACATCTCCATATAAAAATTTGGCAAATAGAATGTAAAACAATTAAAAAGAATTTCGTATAGTAATTCTGTCAATACCCCCAGTGTAACATTTCCCCCAGAATATTCACTCATCTGGAATTTCCCTCCCAAAGGAAGATTCTCCCCTTAGAAATCCACCCCAAGCACAACTTCCCCCCGTGCTAAGGTGCATCTTTGCACTTTTAAACGTTATATGGAGAGTCTGTAACTACAGGACGTCCGTGCTAGTGTTTCAATAAACTCAACAGAAACTTGATGAGCACATGGACCTATAAAAATAAAAACATCTTCTCATAACATAATTTGTCCTCTAAAAACGATTCGGATTTTTTTACTGGTCTATCTCTTGTCAAATCCTTTCCCTAATTAATAAAGTTTAAAGGGCTTATCAACACACTGCTGTCTTCTACCCCCTGGCACCTTGATGCTACCATTAAAGGGGTTATGATAAGCAAAGTTGTGACATCACAAACAGGGCTCCGTAAACAATTTCAGCTAGATAGTAAATAAGTTAAAGGGATGACTATTAAATGGAAACAGAATTTTGGAATATATTTTAATGAACAAGGTTAAAAGCTGAAGTGATTTATAATTATGATAGTAATGTAGGATGAAATGTGAGCTAAAACAACTAGTAATGTGCAATAATTTACCATTAAATAGAGGGGGAAGGATTGGAGGTAGGTAGTTCAAAGTACACACCTTAGCATGTAGACAGTAGAGTCCTATGTTCCATTTTGCGTACAGCACTAGGAATTACCATGCTATTTGCGTACAGCACGTTCCTTAGTACCTCGCCATGCTATTTGCGTACAGCACTAGGAATTACCATGCTATTTGCTTGAGGCCATAGGAAAACGTTTCTATAGAAGCTCTACACCTTTTCAAAGAGAGTGAGTATCCTCTCACATGGTCTTATACTTCTATGGAAAGCAGTGGAAAAGCTAAGAGCCAATGGCAACAACATTAAACTTCTTGTCCCCCATACGATCACCAATCAACGTCACATTGCCACCGGCTCTCGTAGCTATAGCGATTCATCATATATCAATGGAGAAATCCCATCAAAATTGGCTTTGGCCTTTGTGAAGAGTGGCAGTGCCGTTGGATCCTGAACTGAATCCCCCCATGATTTTAATTTTTTGGTCTATCTAGTCTTGTTTGCAAAGTTAATGGTATTCCACTGTACACTCTATCATTTGACAAAAAATCCTATAGAACTTTGTACGAGCTGACCATGCAATCCCTAGATCATGACTCAACGATTTGAAAATGGAATAACCGATTAAATGTCTTCAAAAAACCGTGGGGTAATTTTTTCGAATCTTTCGGGCACCTAGGATATGAGCATAGTGCAAACAGGGAATGTACGTTTAGAGTGTACATTTGCCGATGCTTTGGCTGAGAGTATCACGCTAATATCACTGAGTCATTTTGAAACCTATTGGGAAATCACACCCGACGGCAGTGTACTACTAGACCTAGCACCATGAACACAAACCAAATAATCAATGTATTTAGTATGGATCCATACATGTCCCAGTACAAGTCCTATTGTATACCATCGGACTTCATTGAAAAAAATCCAAGTGTTAACAATACCCTAATCATTGTTAATAGAAGTCCATCGACTTTGAAGACTTGTACATTGGCTACGTATCCTTCAAATGGCGAAGAATTTTGAATTTTTTGATCCTTTTCGCCTTTTGTATAAATTCTAAACTCCATACATCAGCAACTTCATTGAAATCAGTGGAAACACTATTATTAAAAATCAACGAAGATTACAGGATTTAATGACCAAGACATGTGGCTTTCATGCAATACTCTTTTTCATGTTCAGATGTCGTGGCTACACCTACAAGCAGTTTCTCAACATCTACGTTGACTTGCCTCGATTGAACGACTTTCTAGTGGAAAATATACTTATAAGCGTATTTAATATTGATTTTAGTGCCCTACGAATAAAATGTTCTATAAATGTATGTGAAATTGTTTATATAAATAAAAATTTATATACATGATAAAACGACTTTTCTGCTCTTTAGATTTCATCTTCTACTAGGTATTTGTCGACAACAACTAATGCAGGTAGATTATCCGAATTCACAGTATACTGATCCTGATGAACTGCAATGTCAGGGTCACATTTTCTACATTAGAGTGTCACTTCACTCTTGTCATATCTCTTTGTATAGTCAATGATACTATTTTCATTCATTCTATAGAACTCACATGTTTCAATTTGCTTATTTGAAGCAATTTCACAAACAGTGTATTCAAGTGTCGAATCACATTCCGTCACAGCCAAATAAAAATCAGCTTATAATCATAACACCCATTGTCTTCACAACGATGACGTAGAAACCATATTCTTTTGTTGTTCCAACAGTTGAATCACTGACCCGGCTCTTCCTCCAAGAACAACCTAAAACCACGACGATACCAATCTCGTAGCAATAAACTAAAATCACGCTTGGGATTCTTTCCAATCATACCGGGATATGTATTCTCCCACTGATTACATTTATCATAGTGACAATTGGAGCATAGGTGTCCTCTTGGATGAGAGTCACACACCTCTTCAAGACATGAATTACAATCTTTAATTTGTATAGAATATCCTCTATGCAATTTACCCGGGTTGCATAATCTACACTTTTCATCATACTCATCAATCATTGTGCAATTCTCACATGATGACCAGCTGCCCAGTGTGTACATACAAAGCAGACATGCATGGAACATTTTTTCATGTGTTGACACTCTCACTGCCACAATGAAACTGAGCTAGCAACAACAAAAAATTGTCTGAGATAGAGAGAGAGGAGTAAATACTTCCGTTGTCTCTGATTGTCCCCCTAAAAAAACAGATGTTGGCTCAAAAACCAGTCTGGTTGAAAAACATGGAGTTGAAACACACTTGTGTGGGGAATCCCCGCTCATACTGCTCGCTTTTTTTGCAATGTGTAGGAACCGGAGGGGAATCCCCGCTCGTTTGGAAAGGTACCAAGGAAAGGCAAACAAAACGTGTTTAATCACGTGCAGAGGTCCCATAGAATAACATAGGAAGGAATATAGCGCTATAGAATAGCATGGTAATTCCTATAGCTTCCATAGAAGTATAAGGCCATGTGAGACGATACTCACTCTCTTTGAAAAGGTGTAGAGCTTCTATAGAAACGTTTTCCTATAGCTTCAAGCAAATAGCATGGTAATTCCTAGTGCTGTACGCAAATAGCATGGCGAGGTACTAAGGAACGTGCTGTACGCAAATAGCATGGTAATTCCTAGTGCTGTACGCAAAATGGAACATAGGACTCTACTGTCTACATGCTAAGGTGTGTACTTTGAACTACCTACCTCCAATCCTTCCCCCTCTATTTAATGCAAATTATTGCACATTACTAGTTGTTTTAGCTCACATTTCATCCTACATTACTATCATAATTATAAATCACTTCAGCTTTTAACCTTGTTCATTAAAATATATTCCAAAATTCTATTTCCATTTAATAGTCATCCCTTTAACTTATTTACTTTCTAGCTGACATTGTTTATGGAACCCTGTTTGTGATGTCACAACTTTGCTTATCATAACCCCTTTAATGGCAGCATCAAAGTGCCAGGGGGTAGAAGACAACAATGTGTTGATAAGCCCTTTAAACTTTATTAATTAGGGAAAGGATTTGACAAGAGATAGACCAGTAAAAAAATCCGAATCGTTTTTAGAGGACAAATTATGTTATGAGAAGATGTTTTTATTTTTATAGGTCCATGCGCTCATAAAGTTTCTGTTGAGTTTATTGAAACACTAGCATGGACTTGTAGTTATGGACTCTCCATATAACATTTAATAGTGCAAAGATGCGCCTTAGCAAGGAGGAAAGTTGTGCTTGGGGTGGATTTCTAAGGGGACAATTTTCCTTTAAGAGGGACATTTCAGATGAGTGAATATTCTGGGGAAATGTTACACTGGGGGTTTTGATAGCATTACTATACAAAATTCTTTTTAATTGTTTTACATTCTCTTTGTCAAATTTTTATATGGAGATGTTCTGAGGGCTTTTTCCGTGCGTTTTGTTTTCTGGGAAATAATTTCCACAGAACTTTGCGTTACGTTGCATAACTTATATGCAAAGTAACACAAGAGACAAAATTAACATACAAGAGAGTAGTGAAGAATTATGGTATACAAAGTAATATTTGGCAGGGATAGTCACTAGTGATAAATTACTAGGGGTGGCAACATGATTAGATGATTTTCGGGGAACCAAATTTATTTTGGGGGTGGCACATAGATTTTTGGGGAAATCCTTATAAATTTGGGAATAGTGCAAGCCCTGCTTGATTTCTAATCAGGAAAATCGAAATACTTAACCACACAAGAAAAGAAAAGCTTTGACTTTGCAGTTGACGTAATAAAGAATTGTCCCAAAATTAATTCAAAGTCAACCAAACACCGCCACCTCCTCCAGCGGTGTGCCGGCAATGTTGTGACACTTCAGCAGTGGTCAACCAAGCCTCTTGTTGGGGGGTGTTCAGTTGATGTGCCGGCATGGTGCTGGGATTTAGGTAAGACACAGAGCGCTACAAACAGCATAATCAACTTTAGAGGCCAAGTTATGTCATGGGAAGATGTTTTTGAAATCCCCCTCCCCCCAAACTCAAAAATTTCTAAAATTCTACTTTAGAAGCTTTTTAAATATTTCTAAAGCACTAATAGATAGAGTGCAATAAATATCAGAATTGACTTTAGAGGACAAACTATGTTATGGGAAGATGTTTTTGAAATCCCCCTTCCCCCCAAAATAAAAATTTTCTAAAATTCTACTTTAGAAGCTTTTAAAATATTTCTAAAGGACTAAAAGATAGAGTGCTACAAATCAGAATAGACTTCAGAGGACACGTTATATCACAGAAAGAGGTTTTTAAAATCCCCCTTCCCCCCAAATTCAAAATTTTCTAAAATTCTACTTTAGAAGTTTTTTAAATATTTGTAAAGCACTAATTGATAGAGCGCTACATTGACTTTAGAAGACATGTTATGTCATGGGAAGATGTTTTTGAAATCCCCCCAAATTCAAAAATTTCTTAAAATTCTACTTAGGTGTTTACTTAGTGTAATTACAAAGGTTTTTAAATATTTCTGAAGCACCAATAGATAGAGCGCTAGAAATATCAGAATCGACTTCAGAGGACAAATTATGTCATGGGAAGATTTTTTGAAATCCCCCTTCCCCCCAAACTCAAAACTTTCCAAAATTCTACTTTAGAGGCTTTTTTAAATATTTCTAAAGCGCTAAAGTCATAGAGCTGTACAAACATCAGAATCAACTTTAGAGGACAAGTTATGTCATTGGAAGATATTTTTTGAAATCCCCCTTCCCCCCAAACTAAAAATTTTCCAAAATTCTACTTTAGATACTTTTTTAAATATTTCTAATGCACTAAGACATAGAGTGCTACAAACATCAGAATCGACTTTAGAGGACACCCCTTCCCCCCAAACTCAAAATTTACCAAAATTCTACTTTAGAAGCTTTTTTAAATATTTCTAAAGCGCTAATACATAGAGCGCTACAAACATCAGAATCGACTTTAGATGACAAGTTATGTCATTGGAAGATGTTTTTCGAAATCCCCCTTCCCCCCAAACTCAAAATTCTACTTTAGAAGCTTTTTTAAGTATTTCTAAAGCGCTAAGACATAGAGCGCTACAAACATCAGAATCAACTTTAGAGGACAAGTTATGTCACAGGAACATGTTTTTGAAATACCCACTACCCATTGAAATTTTGACAAAACAACATTTTACCTTAATTTTCAGTTATCAGTTTCTTTTTCTCTGGCTTTAGTTCTGAAAATGCAATTTCAGGCATTTGAGCAGAATTTTAAGCCATATCAATGTTACAAGTTATGTTATGGGAAGATGTTTTTGAAATAACCATTACCCATCCAAAATTTAGGTAATGTATTTGCATATATTTAAAACCTTATAAGTTGGGATTGAGCAAAGTTTTGAAGTTGAAAACAATTTTGTTGTACTTCATTTAAACAGAAGATCTATTTTGTAAGGTTTCATTGCTATAACTCACAGATTTTTTAAAAGGTCATTCAAAGTTTTTGAAATTCCCCTTACCATTCATCCCATTCCCCCTTCATACTCTAAAATCTGGTTGATAATATGAAATTTGGAAAGCCTTATTTTCCACGGGGGTATTTTCCCTGGGGGGGGGGGGGGTATTTTCCGGCGGGTATTTGCCAAGAACCACAAATTTGATGGTATGAGTTTTATTAAAATCTTTGACTTTTAGGGGTTGTTTCCCCCTTTAACAAAACTCAGACACATTTTTTAGACAGGCAAATTATCAACCAGATTTTAGAGTATGATTCCAGTGCAACACGTTGCAACAAAATGGTCAGCTTAGATTAGTAAAGTAGGGGCACCGCGAGCAGGTTGCATAATTCCCAATAACGTGGCACTACTTTTCTCCGGCACAGAAACCATGAATGAATTACCATTCCCTCGCTCTATTCCACCAAATACCCAAGCACCCACAACAATCCAACCACAATTATGTTTACACTTCCCAAATTTGGCTTCATCTATCTCAACAATGACTTCTTCTCCTCCCAAAGGAGCGGAGTCTGAATTACATATGTACATACAAACCTCTCTGCAGAACTGGCTCCAATCCACAAAGGTTTTTTTTTAAAACAAGTAACATTGTTGATCATGAAATCCTCCCTTGGAGGCGGTATTTGAAGCCAAATCATCAAAAAAAGAAATTTTTTAGCAGAGAAAGGTGTGAACAATCCATCCATGTATTGTCATAGATCAATTTCGAAAAATTACACTTCACCTGAGAATATTTGCGGCCACTTCGAGTAGGTATAAGCCTAGACTTCTGGCAACAGAACGAATTTCTATATTTTATGGAAATCTGGCCCCAGTTATCACAATTCCTGCTTCTCAATAACATGCCATGGTTATAATACAACTCTAAGACTGCCTCAAAGGTAAAAAATTGAATAATACCACCACAGAAATTTATTTCACAAAAATTGCAAGACATATTTGGATTCACTTTATCCTACTTGCAGCAGACATTTCATACAGCACGCTAAGTTAGAGATGAATGTTACAGCATGCTAAGTTAGAGATGAATGTCATACAGTAGAACTGGCAATACATGTCTGCTGCAAGTAGACTAAAGTGAATCCAAATAATATATGTATATTTTTCACACAGTTTAGAAATTTATGCTCACAAATAAGCAGTACTAACCCATACTCTTTATCAATTGTTATCAATTTTAATATGCAGCACTAGTAAACTGAGCTTTACTAAAAGGATAAAAAAATAATAAGGCTCCAGATGTTGATATGGTGTTAAATGATTTTATGAAATATTGTGGCTCTGAGGTTTGAAATAAGTCACTGAAGATTATTAACATGATCTTTTAAAAAGGGTAACTATCAACCGATTATAGAAAAACCTTAATTAATCCACTTTATAAGAAAGGTGATAAAAGCGAGTGTCGTAATTATTGAGGCACTAGTCAGGTCCCATTAGGTATCAAATAACTTAGTAATATGATACTTTTTATACTAAAAGATGCTTTAGATAAAGTTTTAAGAGAAGAGCAGTGTGGTTTTAGAAAAGGTAGAGGATGCGTCGACGAAATTTTCACTCTTAGGCTTCTTGTTGTTCAATGAGGGGCTGCAATTTTTCTGTATAAGGTTTCAACAATGATAATCTAAAGGGTTTCCTTTTTGATTTGCTAAGACGTCATTTTCAGATCACATGCAACTGACGGAAAAGTGGGGCGGAAGACCTGTCTACATTCCCAGATTTCCGTCCCATTTTTCCAGAAAATGGATATTCTAGATGCGCTAATATTCATTATGGCTTGAGAAGTGGTAAAAGCTGCCTTGAATCACGTCTTCATACGTGCCTTTCCCTTTCACGATAATTGATTTTCTGTTTAGTAAAAGCCTCGCGAGTCTAAAATCAGATAGCAGGGCTCCTATTCTTTTTACCAAAACCCTCCTTTTGAGATCTCAAGACGTAATTTCAGTGCCCAGAAAACCACTACCCAGAGAATTGTTTCTCTGTGTCTCTGCTTAATATTCGATTTAAGCATACTTCTTCTTTTTCTTCTATTTCAGCAAGCGGGGCTATTCAGTCGAGACTATTCAGCCCTTTTCCTGTCCCAACAAACAGTTGCTAACAACCTGAAAGTGGAATCAGCCCTTTTGCTGTCCCAGCCAACAGTTGCTAACAACCTGAAAGTGTAATTAAGATCTGTATTGTTTTTTGGAGGTGTACGAGCACATTTTGAAAAAAGTACCCCATACAAAAAAGTTCAGAGAGAACATCTATAGAGCCAGATACAATTTTAAAGAGAAAACCGGGATTTCTTTTGACCTTTTTTGGCTAAAAATTGATTCAGTTTGTAAGTGAATTTAAGAAACACACTCCCGGAAAATCTCCCAGGCAGAAAATTTAGAAGTGAAACAGATCGTTTTTACACAATTCTGAAAAGTTAAGCCAAGTTTACCAGCTTTACATCCTCATTTTAATATTAAAAAACTCAAATAAATTGTTTATAAGTTTATAACTGAATTTAAGAAGCTCACCCCCGGAAAATTATCATTATGAAAAATATCCCAGGCAGAAAATTTAAAAGTGAAATAAGTAATTTTTATACAATTCTGAAAAGTTAAGCCAGCTTTACCTCTTGCTGAAACTATCTGTCTAGGCTTTACTCTAATTAGCCATGGTTCTTAAGTCTTTATTCACCTCCACCAAGTTGATAATTCAAAATTGAACAGGGGATCAAAGATCATCTTGGAAAAAATCAATCAAAGTTCTAGTTCTGTTTTAAGAGCAAAAAATTATGGGGGTTCAAATTTATAGCCCAAATTATATATTTCCTATGCATCACTCTTGTTTCATCCTATCCACAAAATCAAACAATTTTAATAAAATCAAAAAATGAGAATATACAAGCAAAAATAATTTTGCCCATATATTTACATGTAGACCCCGGTGCCGCGCCGGCAGATCGACCGAACGCCGCCGACGAGAGGCCCAGTCGAACGCCGCCGGAGTGTCATAACGCCGCCGGCGCGCCAAAGGCCCGCCGTCGTCAGCAGAGGTGGTGGCGTTCGGTCGAATTTAAATTTATTTTGCGGCATTTCTTCACTGTGTCAACCGCAAAGTAGGAGTTTTTCCTTCTCGTGTGGTTTAGTATTTCGATTTTCCTGATTAGAAATCAAGCAGGGCTTGCACTATCCCCGAATTTTTGCACTATCCCCGAAAAAGAGCTAAAAGAGACGAGAAGTAGGAAGGCCTCTTAACATACTAACCGGAGTGACTTAACAGCCATACGCCTATTTCTAGGCCGATCAGAGAGCCACAATACTAACGGGAGTGACATCACTTAGCCCTGACTTCCAGGAATTTTAGCCTAGATTTAAGATGTTTCCAAGTGTAATTGATACAGACAGGAATTACGTCGAACCTATAGAGCTTCGATTGTGTAAGAATTCATGACAGATCCATATAAAGAAGCACTTGGAAATAGGAATAGTTACTGCTAGATTTTATGGAGACGTCGATGGAGATCTCCTTTGTCCTATTTGCTCATTTGTTCTGGAAGATCTTGTCAAGGCCCCAACATGTGAACATGCGTTTTGTAATAGCCGCATTACTGGGGGGTTAACTAGGCACATGGCTTATCCTATAGATAGGACATATTTAACTATTGATACTCTAGAGCCTGCTCATAGGATCCTGAAAAATTTTCTTTTAAGATTAACCTTGACGTGTAACAACCATGGATGTCCTGCCATTTTTACACTGAAAAGACTTAATGCACATCTTCTAGAATATAATTTCGATCCTAAAAGACCTACTACTTGCCAATTAGGATGTATAACTACTGTACCCTTTGAGGAATATGGAAATCATAGCTGAGAGCAAAGTTTGAAGGTTGAAATTGAAATTTTGGAATCAAAATTGGCAATAATTCAAAAAGAAAATGAAGAAAAAATGTCAAAGATGCAATCAGAAATGGACTTACTTATAGCTGAAATTGATACATTAGAAAAAGGAAACTCGGAGAAACAGCCACAAAGCTCAGATTCACAACTCTTACCATTAAATGAACAAAGTCAGACAGTAACTCAAGGTACAGTACTTGTAGATAGTAGATGGTTAATAAAATTTCAAAGTATCAGTGTCTTCTATCCTTTCATTCGATTTTTCGAGCCACAACCTGATTGTGTGCTTTTACTGAAAGCCAGAGAGTTGCGATCCCAGTCTGGATGTCCGTTGGAGATAGTTAACACTTTGATTAAGAACTCAAACGAAAGTCGATGGCCTCCTGTGTACGTTTAAAAGCTCCAAGAGCAAACCTTTTTCCAACGCTCGAAGAGCAAATCTATCACTATCACTGTCGCTTTCGGGGGAATTCCCCTTTTGGTATTGGCATATGCGTTATAATGGAATCGGAGAACGCCCACATGGACCAAAACATTTTTGTTACTAATCCTGGATTTTTGTTATTAACACGTAACGTGAACACAATAAAAATGTCTATAAATTGTGTCTAGAAAAAGTGTCAGTCAGGACCTAAGTCGATTGAATCATTGACTATTGCCCTCTTAGCCAAAAAGTGCATTTCCAGAGATTGTACACTGGGACATGAAGAGTTTCAATATAGAAAATACCTACTTAAGCCAATTTTCTGGTTTCTTCAAATTTTGAAAAATAAATAATTTTTATGTTTATTTTGTTTTTGTTTTTTTGGTTCAAGTAAAATATAGTACAAACAGAAAACATAACAACTTAACTAAAAACAGCCGCCCAAAAAAAAAATACAAAAAAGCACTTGCGACATGGTTACTTACATTTTTGACAAATAATCAGCTAAAAAACAACAAAAAAAAGAACAAGAAAAACTAAATATATAACATACCTAAAATAACAAAAAAAAAAAAAATAATAAATCACATAACCAAAATAGAGACTATTACCAATTTCTCATCAACCACTGAGCAAAAATATTAATAGTAGAAAGAATAATAAGAAATAAATCAACCAAAACCATTAACTGTTTTTCAGTAAATATCTCTTCAATTTACTATATATATATATATATATATATATATATATATATATATATATATATATATATATATATATATATATATATATATATATATATATATATATATATATATATATATATATATATATATATATATATATATTACGAGCATTGCTTGCTTCCCAAGGGAGGGGAGGAGGTGTATTCTGTCCTCTGTCCCCCAGCCAGCATCCTTTCGTTACAACTATAAAAAAAGATGTTCTCTGGAATGAATCCACGTAAGTCCCCGAAAATCTAACAGGGAAACTAGCCCTGGTTCTACTTGCATTCGGGACAGCAAAATCATCGGCGTGACGAGTTTTATAATTATGGAGACACCTATTATTATCACTAAAATCATCTAAAATAAACAAATTAACATGAATAGAGCTGACAACCCCCTTGCCTTCTCAGGGCCAGAACATAATTTGCACTTTACTGAAAAAAGATACTAATGACTGTGCATTGTCAATTGAATATACATATGCTCATATTTATTCCTTAAAGTCATAATGATTTTGATTTATTAGAGTTAAAAAATGAAAACATTTAAATGTTTTTTTCATAAAACGCAAATAAATTGCAGACATAAATAGTGGACCTTTGAACTATGTTGAACAAAATGGCTTTCTCAAACTTTTGATTGGATGTGTTTGTGGAAATGATGAGCGTGAAAGGGGGGCTGATTGCCCTCCAATCACTTTTGGCTCTTAAAAAGGACACTAGAGCTTTCAGTTTCCAATTGAATAAGTCCCTTTCTAAGTTTCTACGACAATTCCTTCTATACGAGATACCCTGGTCAGAAGATACAAAGAAAAAAAATAATACATTGTGCCCACATCGTTCTTCACTTACAGCCGCGCTATATCAAAAGATCTAGCCTATGCCTATGAAAAGATCTAGCTGATAATTTTTTCGTGAAAAGTGTTCAAAATTTATGTTGATGATATAAGATATTCATGTAAATAATACAATATAAATTAATCAAATGCCTCTTTATTGAAGGAAATATTTAAAAAAGGAAATATGGTTTACATGTTGCAAACTATCCAAGGGTCCTGAAATCATTTCTAATAGATGAGATGAGTCTACTACAAATTTCATGTTGACTCATAATACCTAATTAAGTATGGCAGAAAAATTTGGTATGTTGGTCTATTTATATCAGACATCATTTTGGGCTTCTTGAGTTGTGGGCCACTTCTATGTCTTAGATACCGTTGCTGATACGATACAATTTAAATAAAATATATTTTATTTTACTCAAAAAGTCCATTTTTTCTTTTAAAAATGCCTTGACTTTTTGTCAGTTCCTGAAGTTGGAGCTAAGGTCTGAGCATAATGCATATAATTGTTGTGGGTCTAAAGCGCAAAAGGTGTTTCATAAATTTAAGAAAAAGTGTGACTAAGCTTACAATGGTTTGAGATAATACGCCAGATTGGAAGACAAATATTAACAAGCGCTCTTCAGAAAAAATACAATAACAAGGATTAAAAATGGTTTTTTATCTAGGTGTTCTAAGCCCTCTCTTCATGCAAACTACTTTACGTTGCGGGATGTTCTGTAGTTAGGGACAGCATTTTAATTAGGAAATTATTCTTCTGTTATCTTGTCTTAAATGTATTCTATCTTTATTTCTGAATGAAGTTTGTGCACTTGTCTGAATTTTAATATTTAAAATTCGAAGGTTTCAAGAATAAACTCTTTGTCTGACACGCCCATCAAAGGGGTACTGAGACTGGGCTCATGCACATGAATTTGTTTTGAGGCGAAGGGCTGGATCAAAAATTAAAACGACGATAATTGCAAAAAAAAAGTAAGGGGAATCAAAGAACAGTTTAGATACGGTTTGAGCCTGTGGGACAAAAGCAAGTATGTAGTCGATCTAGGTCAGACGAAACTTTCAAAATTTTACGGATTTGATATCTCTGCTACTTTATTTAAAACATAAAATAATTTTTGGCCTGGAAAGCAATTATTTCGTGTAATATTTTCACAAAGAAGCATAACGACTTATTCTTAAGAAAGGAATGGTCTGTAAAAAAGTGAAGCGCCAAGGCCGAAGTCTCTTGTGCCGTCTCGAAGTCTCTTTAACAGAATTTGCTGTTAGATTTCACTGGCTTAGCCAGGAGTGAGAGGATATTATAAGAACATAAGAAAAAAATAAGCATAAGCACTTAATCACTTAAAGGGGGATTTCTCTATCATTGGGGTATGAGCCCAGTAGCTTAGCGTACTCTTTAATTTGACTCGACTCTCTCTGGTGTAGATAATTTAAAGAATTTATATCTATTTGAACTTTTATTTAACTCCTCCTAATCTTTTCTGATTTGCAGAATAATAATCAAAATGAGGAAAATGTGAAGGCGAGAAAACGAGGATGTTTCTAGCCAGTGAAAAAAGCAGGATAAATGTGCGGATATTCCGCTCAAGACCTCGAGACCGCTCGACCTTCCTTTTTTTTTCATTGGCTAGAAACATCCTTGTTTTTTTTCTTCTTCGCAATTTTCTTCATTTTGTCATTTATAGCCACTGTTGTCTTAGGAATTATTCTAATTATATTTCTTTATAATCCACAAGCCAGAAAAAGTCAATTAACTATAAATGGGTGAAAAATAAATTTAAAAAAGGGTAAATTAAAAAGGACAGCAAAAAAGAAAAAGTGAACCAAAGTTAAAAACATTGTATACACCGAAAGAAATGCACATATTCCACATTAGAAGACATGGTCAGGTCCCTGTACAACAAGGCTACCTTACCCGATGTATTGGGAAAATAAAACTTATGCATTATATTTTGCTACTTTTATACAAGTAAAACTTGAGGAAATATGCAGAATAAACAGTTCGAACATAGTTTGTATCAACTCTTTCAAATTGTCAAATTTTAAAGCAACTACTTTTCTAGCCAATCTTTCCACCACCAGGAGTCGCATATGGTGGCCATCATCACCCGGGATACGGGCCCGCTTTATTAGGAACTGCTTTGCCGCCTGGTTCTGAGATGTCTCACCCAGCATTTGGAATGCATTCTATGGGAAATGAAATGCATCACCACTATCCGTAAGTACTCTTATTTTTAGTTATTTGCTAAATATGCACAAACACAGGAGAGAATCAGAGCTTATTGCCCTAGAAGTTAGGATTTTGCGGAGCAACAAAGATGCATAGGTACTGAGAATTGGAAAAGAGAAAGCACCGAGAAAATGGAAAGCTGTGTCTCATTAATTAATCTTGAGGTAAAACAAAAGAAAAATTCTATGTAGATTCAATTCAAGGGAAATTCTAATCTCTATGGAGAAGGCAAAACAAATGTAATATTGGGAATAACATTTCCTAAGACAAATCACCGGATAACTAAAAGATTCCGCTCTCCTAATGCATCCAATTATATGTGAAACTTGAATGGTAATGGTAAATAGTAAATAGGTAAAATGGTAATTGGGAATGATAAATAGGTATATTGGGAAAAGTAAGATGGACAAAAACCTCTTAGTTAAATTACAAAAAGAAAGAAAGGAGAAATAGTTTGAGAACAATTTTGTTTAACCAGTTTAAGTTATTTCTTTTTTCTCGTTCTTCTTTCTTATTTGTATCGTGATAAAGCCCACTTTTTTCTAGTGCTAAATAATCAAAGAATAAATTATCTTGGACGGGTTAACCAAACTGAGTCTAGCCTCAGGCCAAATGGCCCATTGTCTCCAATTAGATCCTTCCAGAAAATTTGAAAAAATCAAATAACTTTAAAAGCCAACCTGTGTTCTCTTTTAGCTGTTCTGAGGTACTTCTCTTCTCTTTCACTTCTCTTTCTTTTCCAGCAGATTAGTGTTGCTATATAATCAATTCAACAAAGTACGTTAATTCCCAATGTTCTATGCTGATTTATTTGTAGAGATGACTAAGTGAATAGCTCATTTGATAGTTGAATAATAATACTCATTAAAAACGGAATAAAAATATATAACAACATTCAAAGCAAGAGTTCTCTCATTGCTTCCAGAAAGTGTGTACCTTGATTTACAATTTTCTGCATTAAGATTTTATGATTTTGACGTATATGGGAAGTGAGAGGCGATGCTCAACTGAATGTCAGTTAATCTTACTGTTAAAAAAAGAAATAAAAATGCTATTAGTTTTCAAAAGAATATTTCTCACTTTTTCTATTTATGTAGTCAGGTGGAACTGATCTGTTTTTCTTTCGTTGTAGGCACCATGCTGGGATGCCAAGGAGCATTGAAGGGCCTATGCTGCCACCTCACCAATGGCCTCAAGCATCATTCCCTCAGCCTCAGTAGGTTTCTGCTGTTTTCCATGGATTGGAGTTGATTTTGTGCCCTTTTTTATTCGTTTTAAGGAGATGGCGCTTTAGTTGACTGTATATTATTACATATTTCCTTTGTTCAGCTTTTTTCTTCTTTTATTTTTTTAGGGATTTTAGCTGCTTAAAATAACCGAGTTAGGCCATGTTTGTTTTGTCTTCTTTTTTTTAATGGTCCAAAAAATCATTGGACCCATTTGGACCCATCTTCTTTTTTAATGGTCCAAAAAATCATCGTCTGATACTTCCACATAGAAAAAAGTTGGCTGGTGAAAGGGGGACCTCCCTAGATATTTAAAAAGACCTCCTACCCAAGCCCCCAAAAAAAATAAAAGAAAACTCTGGGTTAAAAATGCATTTTTTTTTTGGCATCTTTGACCTCCCTCTTTGATGAATTCAGCTAATCCTCCCACTTTGTGAGGCTTAATCCTCCCATGCTTGGGCATGTGTTACAAACATATTTAGTTGTGGTGTAACTTTACCGTAATGTGTACAGGACTTCTGACAAGGATTTTTGTTCACTTGACTTCAAAAATTCTTCTTTTTAAGAGAATAATGCAATTGCCTTTCGCTAGTTTTATGTTCCGTTATTCCTTTTATTCCAAATTATTGAGTATTCGTTTTTCATAATGTTCGTTTGAGCATAAAATAGTGTATGAGATTATATATTTTTCTGTTTCGTCTGCTCAATAAATCCGTATCCGTTTTAAATAGTTCACATATTTTTAATTCAAAAAATTGATAGTGTACTTTTATTCTTTCTTTTTCTTTGATTCCTTATGAAAGAAACTGTCACTTTTGCCCAATTTATTGTCTTGTATTGCTTGCAGAGTGATTTGTTTATAAATTGACTACGAATACCACTCTGCCTTTACGCAAGAACCAATGAATTCCGAACCATGAAGTGCTTTTTTCAACTAAGACACTAAAAAGAAACTAATATAGGCTATATGAATGTTTAGGCTATGTAACCAATGGCTGCCCTCCGCCAAAGAACAAAAATGATAGAAATAACGAAGAAAAATGGAATTAAGTTGAAAGAATCTTAGTATCATAACTCCAAGGGAGATTGGATAATGCTTTGATTAAGGATATGAATGCTCCTTTAATTTAAGTCCTGTTTTTATTTATGAGCTTTTCAATCGTTTTAATTAACTTCTTTCTCTTGGTTACATAATCAAACCATTCGCATATGTTGGTTTTGCTTTCACTATCTTAATTGGAGCTCCTCATTCTTGACATTATTTTGTTCCTGTGTAAAGAAATCTTCTATCCCTCGGTTTCATATGTTTTGATATCTCGTCTGATACATCAGTTGTCGTGCATCACTACGAAAAAAGAAATCACGGACTATCTATAAATTTGTGGATTATCTACTAAATGTGATTTAATCCCTGTGTATAGGTCCATGAAGAACGAAACACTAAGATGGTTTGGACGCGGTACAAATGGATAATAGGCTACCAAATAATCTGCTTCTTTGCAAGTGGCGAAAAAAAGAAAGTCCTCAAATGGGGTGATAAGAGGTAGTAATTGGAAAGGGTAAAGAGTGAAGAACCGAAAAGAATGGTGGGGGAGTGTGCGCATTAATGTTGCCCTCGTATGGCTTGTCTCGTGACGACTTATGGATAACAGTATTAATGTGAAAAAGTTCATCTGTCAATGAAAGACCTTAACCAGGTTCAAATAGATCAGAATCTTAACCCCACCACTCGTACAGATCCAAAAATAAAAAATCCAACATAATTGATTTTGCCATTTATTTTTATATTCAGAGTAGTCTAATAATCTCTAAATTTTAATTCATTATATGTTGTGCTCTTTAGACATTCATTTTTGACATTTAAATTTGAAGACTTGACGCCTGATTAAAAACAAAAATAGAAATATACCCTAGACAATCTAATTGTCAAATAACCAAAATATGATTTCTCTTGACAGTCCGATTGACGAATTTGGTTTTGCTAAGGAATTCAACAATAAAATTTTCCCTTGATTCGTGAAATAGATAATCTCACTTCTGCGCAAAATTTGCCATTTTTATTTGTCGGATTAAAACACAATTATCAAAAATGTGCATAAATATACTTCTATTAATTAATGATATTTTTGGGATATTTGTTGTTGGTATTTGGTTGTATAGCTCAATGTCTGCTTTTATACCATAAAGAAAGAAAAACGAGCAAAAATGGGATTTTTAAAGGCCAAATGAAAATACTGAAAAAACAACAAAGCGAATATTTCGAGGGGACAAACGCCTCTCTTCTTCAGCGCAAAACGAAAAAATATAATCAATGCGAGTGCCGAAGAACAAACCAACAAATAAAACGCGGAAAGTCAATGTGAATGTGAAAAATAAACAAAAATTAAAAGATGAATAAAAATCAATAAAAGCCAAAAAATTGTAAGAATTAAAACCACATGCCATACAATAATAAAAGTGAGTCATTCACCAATATCCGTGATTTGCAAAGAAATTCAAAATTGAACCGTCATCGACGGATACTAGCGAATACCCGAGAAATAAGAGAAAAACATTCCTTCGGCTTTTATGTTTTCATCATTATTTTGCTGTTTTTCTGTTCTCTTTTTGTGTGGCAAAAAAAAGAGTTACTGATATTGTCATATTAACTATAACTAGTTGAAACTACGATACTTATTATATGTAGGGTTAATTGATTTTTGCGCTAATGTGATCCACAATTTTTGTCAAAATGCAATTTCTTTTGACTGAGGACTCCCCTAAGGGAGTAGGATGGTGTTCAATCCCCCTGCCTCCTTAGAAGACCAACAGTACAAAAAGTGCAAATTCTTGCATATTTTAAAAGTAAATATGTTCTCTGGTAAAAAAAAGACTTATTTCAAACCTTCGCCCTCCCTCTCCTCCTAGGAAAACATCTGCAATCTTGTCTTGTCTCGAAAAATTTTGTGGTTAACAAGCCTACTGCTGAGAGTAGTGAAAATTTATTTTCTTCTTATAATCTAAATTTCCGATATGTTTTTCCAAATAATGACCTTTGGAGCAAGTTTTAGCTAATGAATAATTTGTATATGATTCGTTTTGTTTTCTTAGACCACACTGCCGTTCTAAGACGAACAAATAAACTTTCAAATGGGGATAAATCCATTTATTTAGACAGTGCAAAAACAGGTACAAAAATCCAGATATTTCGGTCACATATACTGCGACCGTCTTCAGTAGAAATACTAAAATAATAAAGTTGAGACTAGCATATTTATATACAACAAAATAAATAACTTTTCGGGTCATTCACAAAATAATGAACTTCCGAATTATTCACTAGATTATTTTCAGAGAGAGTTCATTGACAAAGTTCTGATGTAAATTTTTCTTCTTTAATCTTGCCCAAATGTAAAACAAATTTCTAATGAAAGTGGCACAGCCTTCCGTGTCTTCTAATTGCGAACCAAATGTTGAGTTTATAGATGTTTACTGGGTTAGTCTCATTTCCCCATATATGCGACGTATTTTCGACATAACACCTTTAAATTATGCGTTGTTTTCTTTGACCACACTGCCGTTCTAAGACGAACAAATAAATTTCAAAGAAAATTTACATCAAGAACTTTGAATGAACTTTGTCAATGAACTCTCTCTGAAAATAATCTAGTGAATAATCCGGAAATTTCATTATTTTGTGAATGACCCGAAAAGTTATTTATTTATTTTTTCATAAATATGCTAGTCTCAATTTTATTATTTTAGTATTTCTACTGAAGACGGTCGCTGTATATGTGACCGAAATGTCTGGACTTTTGTACCTGTTTTTTCACTGTCTAAATAAATGGATTTATCCCCATTTGGAAGTTTATTTGCTTTAAAATTTTGATTAGATGTGTTTGGAGGAATGGTGGGCGTGAGAGGGGGGTTAGTTACCCTCCAATCACTTTCGACTATTAAAAAGGGCACTAGTCCTCTCAATTTCCAATTGAATGAGCCCCTTTTGAAGTTTTACGACAACTCTATCTATAAAAACCATATATGCCCCAGGGCATAACTTACAACCTTTGCCCTGGGGGCTCTGGGGGTTTTGTCATCCTTAAATACATAATTTCCAGAACTTTCAATTACGTTGAACAAAATGGCTATCTTTAAATTTTGATTGAATGTTTTTGGGGAAATGGTGGACATGAGAGGGGGGTTAATTACTCTCCACTCACTTTCGACTATTAAAAAGGGCAATTTCAATTTCTAATCAAATGAGCCCTTTTTAAAATTTCTGCGACAACTTTCTATATAAACCTCATATTCCCCCAGGCCATAACTTACAACCCTTGCCCTGAGGACTCTGAATGGGCTATCATCCTAAAAGACCTAATTTCCAGAACTTTCAACTACGTTGAACAAAATGCATATCTCAAAATTTTGATTGGATGTGTTTGGGAAAATGGGGGGCGTGAGAGGGGTGTTAGTCGCTCTCCAATATCTTTCAACTATTAAAAAGGCAGTAGCCCTTTCAATTTCCAATTGAATGAGCCCTTTTGAAGTTTCTATGACAACACTTTCAATAAAAACCTTATATGCCCCCAGGGAAAAACCTAAAACCCTTGCCGTGAGGGCTACAGTGGGGAGGGGTTGTCATCCTTAAAGACCTAATTTCCAAAACCTTCAACTATGTTTAACAAACTGACTATCTAAAAATTTTGATCGTATGTGTGTGGGGAAAAGGTTGGCGTGGGAGGGGGTTAGTTGCCCTCCAATAACTTTCAACGGTTAATAACCACACTAGCTCTATTAATTTTCAATCAAATGCACGCTTTTTCTAGTTTCTACGATAAAGCTTTCAATAAAAACCTTATAGCCTATGCCCCCAGGGCATAACTTATAACCTTTGCCCTGAAGACTTTGGGGGGAGAGTCCTGCTCAAAGGTATAATTTCCTGAAATTTGAACTGTGTGGAAAAAATGGCTATCTCGAAATTTTTATTGGGTGTGTTTGGGGAAATGGTGGGCGTAAAAGGGGTGTTAGTAGGGATGCGTAAAAGGGGTGTTAGTGTTAGTTCCAATCACTTTCGACTATTAAAAAGGGCACTAGCCATTTCAATTTCCAATCGAATGAGCCCTTTTTGAAGTTTCTACGACAACATGTTCTATAAAAACCTTATATACCCCAGGACATAACTTACAACCCTTGCCCTGAGTGCTGTCGGGGGGGGGGGTTGTCATCCTCAAAGACCTAATTTCCAGAACTTAAAACTACGTTGAATAGAATGACTATCTCAAAATTTTGATGGGATGTCTTTGGGGAAAAGGTGGGCGTGAGAGGGGGGTTAGTTGCCCTCCAATCACTTTCGACTATTAAAAAGGGCACTAGCCCTTGGAATTTCCAATCGAATGAGCCTTTTTTGAAGTTTCTACGACAACACATTCTATAAAAACCTTATATGCCCCCAGGGCATAATTTACAACCCTTGCCCTGAGGGCTGTGGTGGAGTTTCCTCCTCAGAAACATAATTTCTATGTGGAAATCAACTACACTGAACAAAAAGGCTATTTCAGAATTTCCATTGGATGTTCTGGTAAGAAGCATGGTGTACGTAGGTCTGATGATGAACATGAAGGCTCCGAAATGTTTGTTAGGATGATTAAGTTTTAATTGTGGAATTTTAGTTGCTGACTTAACAGCCAATAAGTACAAGGTATCAGTCATAGTTGTATATGCTTCTGCAGAACCGACTGTCCTAGGGACATATAGGGCTTTTATAGAAAGTGCGGTCATGTAAACTTCAAAGGGGGCTCATTTTTCAGGTAGCTATGAAGTCGATAAACTCCAGGATGAGAATTTGAGAGAAAGTTTCCAAGAAATATTGGATATAAAACTGGAGATTTTAAAATTTGACGATGTAGAAACTCGACGAAATGATTTTAGGAAAATATTTTTCGAACAGAAGATGTCTCAGGAAGAACTTTTTTGAAACGTGGCTAGAGATCTTTGCAGAAAAGCCTTAGGCTTGGTAGAAGAGAGAATGGCTTTGTACTTGATTCTTAGTAATAGGTTTTACCAGTATAAATGGAAACTAAGAGAAGTAGAGAAGACATACAAGTGTGAATTAAGGAGATTTGGAATGGAGACCATGGATAAAATTGACAAAGGTCTAGAAGATGCAGCCTGACGGCATAATAGTAAGATATTATATTAGCTAGTTAAGGAATTGAGAGAAAGCTGACAGTCTGGACTTGACATAGTTAGATATAGGAACGGTGCCTCAATTAGTGATAAAGTAAGTGTTATAAAATGGCAGAACACTCAGAAAATGTTTCAAGCCGTGATAAAGTTGTAGGAAATGGCATAGAAGGAATGAAGATTTTTTCTTCTATTTGGAACTAAAGGAAGATCTGTTTTGGGAAGATGAGTTAGGAACAGTACTAAATAACTGAAAACAATAAGGCCTCATGTACTGATAGTGTGGTACATGAGTTTTAAAAATATGGTGGTTGCGAAGTTAAAGCTAAATTACTGGAGATTATGAATGTGAGTTTTAATTAAGGGTAAGTACCTAGTGAATCAAATCACTTTACTGTTAATATGAAAAGAGGGAGTTTGGTAATTACGGATGCATAGCGTGATCTCTGTAGGGAACAAATTGCTTAGCATGGTATTACTTATTAGACTAAAATATAATTTTTAGTAGATAAATTTTTTTTAGTGAATAAAAGTGTACCATTGAGAAGGGAAGAGGGCATGTCTACAAAATAGGTTAATGATAGAGAAGCATTTGAATTTTCAGACCCTTTTAGTTCTCAGTTTTTTACATAATGAACAGGCATTTGATTCAGCTGATAGAATAGGTTACATACTCGTACTTGTTCCATGTTCAAGCTACATCCAGGCTTATCGTGGTGCCCAGCAGACGACAATATGTTTATTTCCAGAGATTTCACTCGAGGGTGGCAGGCTCTTTAATTGTAAGCCAGTGACGATCCCAGCGTCACTTAAATTTTCGGAAAACCCCAATTGGCTCTAAGTCAGCCTTTACTGTCGCAAGCCATGTTTTCTTCTGTCTTCCTGCTTTCTTCTTCCATACTGGTAGTAGAAGGCATTTGAGGCATTTTTTGGTAATGTGCTATTCTTCTTCTGATCTCTGCATGGTGTGGTCAAACCACCTCAGACGCCTCTTTTTTACAACAATGGAGACCAGTGTGATAAAAACTCACACTGTATGACCTAGCCGTAAAAAGAAACTGCAACATTTTGCGAAGAAACTATTGAATAGCTTCAGTTGTTTTTTTTTGTATGGCTAAATGTTTGTAGGGCTAAATAGTATCAACTGAAAAGCCCGCCTGCTGTGAAATAGAAGAAGAAGAATTGTATGGAAGACAAGGGTTGTTGTGTGATTTGAAAGTATGAACATGATGCGGTAAATATATACCAAATCATATTAGCCTATTGAGTTTCAAATAAAGTGAATACACCATTCGATGCCTTTTTTTTTGCTGATTACAAATATAATAATCATTTCTATTGGAAATGATTTTCAGCCCCCCCCCCCCCCAAACATAACTTCCACCCACATATGTGCAAATACATATCCTGAATGGTGATATATCGGGGGGGGGGGGGCTAAGATTCATTTCCGATAGAAATGGTTGTTATATTTGTAATCAGCATAAAAAAAGGCAGTAAGTATATACCAAATCATATTATTGAGTTAGGAATAAAGTGAATGCACCCTTTGATGCCTTTTTTTTATGATGATTATGAATATAATAATAATTTCTATTGGAAATGAATTTCAGTCCCCCCCTTCCCCTAACCTAACCGAACACCCACCCCCATATGTGCAAATATAGGCTATTATTTTTGGTTAGGCTAAGCTGTTCAGATTAGGCTATCATGTATCCTTTTATTCATATCCACATTTCTCATAGGCCTAACACTATGATAACCAACTCAATTCTATTGCAATGACCTGCCTAATTTTCTTCATGGGTCAAGAACCCACTAACAAAGACAAAATATATCACAAGATGAAAAACTGCAAAAAAATATGGTAAAATTCTACCTTAGCTACTTTTTGCTATCTTGGAAAGGGGTTAGGAAAGGAAAATGAAACTTTCAGGGATGGGTCTACAGGCTAAGTTATGTCTTGGGAAGGTATTTTGAAGTACATATCTCCACTCATTCTTCCTCTAGAGGGTCCTGACCTTTTAAGACATTAAAAAATCTTTGCGTTATAAAAGTGAAACCTTGCAAAATAGATCTTCTGCTTGAATGGGGATACCACCAGATGGCTAATTTGACAGTATATATATATATGCAAATCTTTGAATTAGCCAACCAACCAACCAGTATTTAGGTAAATATTTACCAAATCATATTATTGAGTTAGAAATAAAGTGAATACACCATTTGATGTTTTTTTTATGCTGATTATGAATATAATAATCATTTCTATTGGAAATGAATTTCGGCCCATCCCCCTAACCTAACCCCCACTCCCATATGTGCAAATATATATCCTGAATTGAAAGATATAGGGGGGGGGGGGGCTAAAATTCATTTCCAATAGAAATGATTGTTATATTTGTAATCAGCATAAAAAAAGGCATCAAATGGTATATTCACTTTATTTGAAACTCAATAATATGATTTGGTAAATATTTACCAATATTTAAAGCCAAGGAGTCCAGCTGGACATCAGGAAACATATTAAGAAAACAATCCTTACTTCATAATATGCAGAATAATCCTAGCTAACATATTTTGCAGGGGGAGAGCCTTTATCTTCACTCCTTTCCTTGTTTTTCCAGTCTTTCTAAGAAATTCCTGAATTTTTTAGAACCTATGCATTCACAGAATATATACCCCCCCCCCCCTAATGTGCAAATATATACCTTGAATTGCATCCTCAATCTATAAATATAACCTCCATTTGCATCAAAAACAAACATTACTCCTATATTAGCCATATGGTGGATGTCCACTTGAATGAAGTACAACAAAACTGTTTGCAGCTTCACAGCTTTGCTCAATCCTGATTTATAAGGTTTTAAAGATATGTAAAACATTTCCTAAATTTTGAAAAAAATTGATATGGCTTAAAACTACTCAAATAACTGGAATTGCATTTTCAGAACTAAAGCCAGAGAAAAATAAACTGAAAACTGAAAATTAAGGTAAAAGGTTGTTTTGTCAAAATTTCAATAGGTATAGACCTATCATGTAGGCAAATTTCAGGACCCTCCAACTTTAAGTGACTTAGTGACATTCCAACTTTAAGCTTAGGATGCACAAGTCCCTTATAGAGAAGACTGATGACTTTAGAAGAACGAGTGGAAATGGTATGCTTAATCAAACCCAAGGTCAAACTAGCCCCAGCAGCAGACCTCTTAGCATGTGTGCTGAATTTTAATTCATTGTCAATAGTGACACCAAGATCTTGCTTATTATTTACAGAGGAGAGTGGGTGGCCTCAGAAAAAATAAGAGAAGCATGGATTCTGTTTGCCAAAGTGAATGATATGGCACTTGGCAACATTGAATTCAAGAAGCCAGTCCTCAGCCCATTGACCCAGCAGTTGAAGATTATTTTGTAGCAGGGCATGATCTTCATGGGACAAAGCTGGCCCAAGAAGCTTCAGGTCATCTGCATAAAGAGTTGAATTACTGCTGATAATGGAAGGAACATCATTGACGAAAATATTAAATAATGTAGGACCCAAGACACTTCCCTGAGGAACTTCACTCAGAACACATATTGAGGAAGAAAGAATACAATCTCCAGAGTCATCAAACAACTGAACACATTGGTTTCACAAATAAAGAAAATCAAGGATCCAGAGCAGGGATTTTTCTTTGAGCTTAACTGCACGCAACTTAATTGCAAGTTGATTGTGACACACTTTGTCATAAGCTTTATAAAAGTCAAGCAGAATCATGTCAGCAGGAACCCCAATATCAAGCAACTTGGTGATGTGATCATATGATTCAAGGAGATTGGTGTCAACAGATCTTCCAGAACAAAAGCCATGTTGTGAACTGGGTAAAACATTATTTGCTTCAAGGTGTTTAACATAGTCCCCAAAGCCGCGCCACGCCGAAATGACGGCGGCGAATGTGTGATTCAGTATCGGCGGCGGCGCGCCAAAATTTTTTTAGCGGCGCACAGCCGATTTTAGACCAGCGGCGCGCCACGGCGCGCCGATTTTTCTGATTAAAAATAATAATAGAAATTCCACTTCACCAAGCACGTTCAACCTCGATTTTAGTAAGGATTTTTAAATGGTTGGCTAAAAATATACAAGAACAATATGACAAAACAGGAATTTGTTGGGCCGTGCGGAAAGTGTTTATGTTCACCGTCGATCAGACCAAGTAGAATTCTCATTTTTAGCCACTAGACCCAGGGAAACCTATGTTGTGTTTATGTTTAACATCGCATTGTTCCCATTAAATCCCGTGTTTAGTCATTTCCTTCTTGTTAATGATTTGGGCTAATGTGTGTATAACTTTCAAAGTTTGAAGTTCAAACATCTCCTGTTCATCAAATACATACTAAAAGGAAGTGAAAAAAAAACAAACAAATAACAACATCGAAAAAACACTGTATACAAATCAGATAACATGGCTTAACAACACCAACAATTTTAAATCAGCGGTTACATCACTTCAGTTACAATTGATGTAACAAAAGTGAGTTTGTTCACTCTGCCTGGAGCCTTTGATCTTTTTGCAGTCACTATCAGTCCTGTCGTGCTAAAAAGCCGTTTAGCTGGGGCACATGTGGCTGGTACAGCCAGAACTTGGCGAGCGTAAACTGCCACTCGCAGGACCTGATACTAGTATTGGACCTTGGGGTCCCACAGAATGCTGCAAATGGGCTTCTTCTTTGTATCTGCTGAAATAAGTTATTTTATAAGGGAGGACAAGCCTACACCTTCAACATAAGGCTCCCGTACATTACACCACAGAAAGAACTGAGCTGTACCTTGGAATTCCGTCCTTATAGCCACAGACAACACCTCCGGAATTCTTGTTGGACTGGTGTGGTCAAGCGGTAATGTTTCCATACAAAGTTTAAGGCCGCCTCGACTTCAGTAGACTATACTAACTCTGCAAAAAAAAATGTAATTCATTTACATACATAAATTTATATGCTAGCTCTAGATAATCTACCAAGCGGGAAACTACCGCAAATCAGCATCGATAAATAAATGAAACCCAAAACGAACAAAAATAACAATAAATAACTGAGTCAAACTCAAAACGAGCAGAAATTAACATAAGTTGGGCTCAAAATCCCTATGCGTTCCCAAGGCCAGAACATAATTTTCACTTTACTGAAAAAATATAAATGTTTTTACTTTTATAACTTTAATAAGTCAAATAGTGTTAACATCTTGATTACTAAATATTAGTATATTTATATTAAAATGACAATGCGTATTCATTTGTATTTTTTTCAGTGAAGTACAAATCATGTTCGGGCCTTGGGAACGCATAGGGGTTTTGAACCCAACTTATGTTAATTTCTGCTCGTTTTGACTTTGACTCGGTTATTTATTGTAATATCTGTTCATTTTGGATTTCATTTATTTATCGATGCTGATTTGTCGTAGTTTCACGATTGGTAGATTATTTGACTTTATTTTTACTCATTTTTTGTTTAATTGAGTTCTTTACTTTTCTTTGAAAAATATTATTTTGTGGAAAATGTTTTTTTAATTAATTTTTGTTCGTTTTATATTGACATAGTCTTTTCAGGGAAAAATAAAATCATACTTTAAATCTTTTCGTTTTTTTAAGAATATATAGTTTGGCCTGCTATTTGTATGCTGGAAAACAATTTTCAGCAAAATTTAACAACATAGACCATTTTAAAAATCTGGACACAAATAGTAGTATTTAATTTAGCTTCATACCTCCTCTAGTTGACCTGAAATGGAAAACTTGATAACATTTGCAAAAAAATTTGTTTACTTTCTTTGATAACTTGGATACACTTATGCTATTTTTATTTGGTCAAATTTTAAGAGCAGAAGAAGCCCTGAGAGTTTGAAAATAATACCCTCAGTCATTCTTGGGATACTGCTGGGATACCTTATTGGGAATTAGCATAAACACAGTGCATTTTGATTTAATCATAAGGCAACATTTACTTTTTAAACATAAAGGCAAATGGGAGGGTGGGCGTGGGAGGGGGATTAGTTTCCCTCCAATCACTTTCGACTATTAAAAAGGACATCAGCCCTTTCCATTTTCAATCGAATGAGCAGTTTTTGAAGTTCCTACGACAACTCGTTCAATACAAAGTGCCCTGGTCTAAACAACAACAACAACAAAAAAATGATACATTATACCCACATTGATCTCTACTATAAAAATGTCAAGACTTCCAATCACTTTCGATTATTAAAAAGGGCACTAGGCTTTTCGATTTTCAAACTAATGATCCCTTTTTGAGTTTCTATGACAAAGCTTTCTATAAGCACCGTATATGCCCCCAGGGTATAAAATACAATCGTTATCCTAAGGGCTGTGAGGGTAGCTGTCATCCTCTAAGACCTAGTTTCCAGAACTTTTAACTATGTTAAACAAAGTGGTTATTTCAAAATTTTGACTGTATGTGTTTCGGGAAATGGTGGGCATGGAAGGGGTGTTAGTTGCCTTCCAATCATTTTTGACTATTAAAAAGGGCACAAGCCACTCCAATCTCTAATTGAATGAGCCCTTTTCGAAGTTTCTACAACAACTTCTTTGATATGAAGTGCCCTGGTCTAAAGGAAAAAATAATAAATAATACATTGTGCCAACATCGTTCTTATATACCTCCAGGGCATAACTACAAAACCCTTGCCCTAAGGGTTGTGGGGGAGTAACCTCCTCAAAAAACATATTTTCTCTCTGGAAATCAGTTACTCTGAACAAAGTATCCTCCTCAAAATATATTTTCTATCTGGAAATCAACTATGCTGAACAAAATGGCTATCTTAAAATTTTGATTGGATGTGTTTGGGGAAACGGTGGGCGTGGAAGGGGTGTTAGCTGCCTTCCAATCACTGTCGACTATTCAAAAGGGCACTAGTTATTCCAATTTCCAATCAAATGAGCCCTTTTTGAAGTTTCTATGACAACACCTTCGATACGAATTGCTCTGGTATGGAAAAAAAACAAAAAAAAAAATAAATAATACATTGTGCCAACATTGTTCTTTACTTAGACAGCTCGATTGCGCTGCCTATGACAACATTCTGAATTACCTAATGCTCTTTTACCTACCTCTTTTTAGCCGAAAAATCAGGAAGAAAAATTAACAGAATTTTAAAGTGAAAGGTAGAATTTTTGTTTCAAGAAAAATTTCTTCTTCTCCTTCCGATGAACCGATATACAGAGCGAACACAAGATGCCAGCACTTATCCTTAAGAAACTCATTAGCCAGGCGGACATTTGAAGGCCGGAGGTAGATCACGATTACCAAAAAAGAGAGAAAAAAACAAAAAAAAACGGCGGCATTGTCGTGCTACCACTACCGATAGAATCAGCGGTAGCGTCAGCGCGCTGTTGCAAGCTCGGCGGCTCGCCGCCGTTTTTTTTTCGGCGGCGTGCCGCCGACTTTTCGGCGTGGCTTCGGGGTCTAGTTTAACAACTGCAGAATTGATTATTCTTTCAAGAAGGAGGTGTAGGATATACAATGCTGGGATTGGACAAAAAAACAGAAGAGAAATATTGATTGAAAATTTCAACTTTCAGTTTAGGATCAGCAACTGATTTACTATCATACAGGATATCTGGGATTGTGTGTCTGCTGCTACATTTTTGAGTGGCATAACCCCAGAAAGATTTAGGGTTATTCTTAACTTCCTCTGGCAGTTTTTCCTCAAACCTTCTCTTCAACACCTTTATTTGGTTTGTTGTTTGACTACAAAAGGATTTGAAGACTAGATAATTTTCTGTGGTCTTATTTTTTCTATAGCAGTTCCATGCTCTGTGTTTTCTATTGATTAGCTTACTGATTTTAGTAGTTGAAAAAGGTAAACTTTTTGCCTGTTTTACCTGAAAAATTCTGGTGCATGACTTCAACATTTAGAATTTCCATTTTTACATTTGACCAACTCTCCTTGATATCATCAGTAATAAGCTTTTTCCAGTTGACTTTGGCAAGTTTTTCAGAGACTATTTTGTAGTTTACATACTTTTGTTGCTTAGAAGAAGGCCGAAGGGTAGGTAGACATAACTGAAATAATTATAACATGGTCACTGTTACCAACAGGTGTGGTTATAACATTCTTAATAAGAAGGTCAGGGTTATCGAGCATAACCAGATCAAGAATGTTGGAGACTTGACCTTCCCTGTAATGAGTTGGTTGTGAGATTGTTTGAGAGAGGGCAGACAAAAAAGGAGAATCTCTATTACAAAAACCAGATTTATCAATCCATTTGATTTCAGGAAGATTAAAGTCCCCCATAAGGACAAGATCATGGCTGGCAAAATTGGTCATTATGTGAGACACCATGGCAGCCAAATTAGATTCAGATTCCATAACACACGGAGCACTGGGGCTTCTATAAGCAACACCCCCTACAATTGAAGTTCTTTGATTGTGTAATTTAATCCACACAGACTGAATTCTGTCAGAATTCAGAGAATTGAATTGAATGAGACTAACATTTAGTCCATCTCTTATATAAAGGCACACTCCTTGGTGGCTAAGTGGGGAATTCAGATTAGAAAATAGTTGGTAATCATTAATTTTGATTTTGCCTGGAGGTAAAACTGACAAGGTATTTTTTGGTGAAACTTCTGTAATTGCAGCAACATCAACTCCTTCAGATTTCATATGAAGAAAGTTCAGAAAGCTTATTAGGGAGGCTATCAACATTGGAGCTAAGGAATCTCATTCCCTGAGAGGTAGGAATCTGAGAGGATGCAGGAACTAAAGGACTGGTAAGGTTGTTGGATACAGCACTATGAAACAACAAAGAAGAAACATCAGTTAAGCAAGTTGTTGAAGAAGAAACAAAAGAAGTGTCAGCATCAGAAAGGGAACTATTGTTATTGTGTTCATTACTAGACCATTGAGACAGAATTAGGTGATGCAAGTCCATAAATATTTAAACAGTTATTAAATGTAGAAGGAGGCACATACATTAGTGGGACATTGGAGCAGTCTGGGGTATTGCTCCAACTGGCAAGTTTTTTTAAATGATGGCACCATTACGAATTATCAAATCTGCTTCTCCCTTAGCTTTTCTGCATTTCAGCTCCTCAACTAGAGCTTTGTGCTTTATGCAATCTTCCTTAGGACTATCTCCATAAAAACTGATTGATCCTTTTGTTTCAAAGGATTTCCGTATAATTTGCTTTCTAAATTCAATTGATGGTACAGAGAAGAGAAGACGAGGGGGGGGGCAGCTACCAAATGGTTAATGGCTATTAGAAAGTCTTTTTACTTGGGCTGGGGGGGGGGGGCACCAATGTCAACTCCATAATTGCATAACAGATAATTTTCACAGGAAAGCTGCATCATCAGTCTGGGGGGGGGGGATACCATAAGCAACAATATTAAGACGTCTTTCAGAACGCTGGTGCTCTCAATGTGCTATCCAATGAACATCAGATTCAGATAATTGGGCTGACAGAAGTTGAGACAACTTAGAGGACACTGTAGATACCACTAGGTCCTGGACTGTTGCAGTAGAGCAAACTGATTGTAATGAATTTTCAATATCTGATACCCTGTTTGCAATATCACTAACTTGGGCAGAAATGTCACTTTTTATGTCAGTTCTCAGTTGGAAAAGAGTGTGTCAACTGACTAGGGGTGGCAAACTCCTGCTTAAGATCTTCCCCAAAAGATTTCAATGAATTATCTATAACAGATGCTAGCTTATTTATCATAGCTTGCTCACTAGAGTGGGGAGGGGGGGAGTTAACTTTGCAGGCTGGACATGACCAGGAACATGTAAGGGATTGCATCATCTTAGATAATAATTTATACTCTCCTGGGGACATGTCCAGACATTCACCACAGATCCACTTCTCACAAATATCACACTCAATAGCAGAGGACCATTCATCCAGTTCCATAGAACAGGCAGCACATTTGTCATTGCCTTTAATTGGGCTAATATGTTTTCTTTTAGCTTTGCTGGACATTATATATCAATTAAATCAGGGAATGAAACCAAACAGGTTCAGGCTATATGCTAGGCTACCCAAAGCTAGGTAAAAATAAATGACAAAATTCACTCTAATTTCTTTAAATACACCCAAGCACTGAAGAAACGATATGAAGAAACCCATCAAAAATATATAAAAAAACAACAAACCTTAGCCAATTGTATAAAAATTGGTTTATTTACTCAATTTGGTAGGCTATTAAATATAGGCTAACTGTTGATATTATTTGTTGCTAATTGTTTATAAGAACAATGATGATTATGATGGCACTATGAATCATCTGTTGAAGAAAGAGCTGTCCACAGCGCTACCTATCCAGCTAGAATAACCTAAGGAAGTCTAGTTTAATAGATGGCAGGACACTATGGCAAATGAAGTACCCTGTATCTGGGCAATGGATAAATATTTTGTTTTCAGTCAATTTCTTATGATAGATAACACTTTTCTGAACACTTTGGTATATAGGAGTTTATTATTTATGCACTGGGTCTTTTATCATTTCACAATCTTTGACAATTGGGATTTAATTCAATGTAAGTTAATTCATCAGAATCATCACTCTTAATATTGCTCCTTTTGTCAGTCAATCTTGTTTCTATCATCTATTTGATATGTACTATATTTAACACAATAGGGCAGTGCACAATGTTAAATTCTTAATTATTCTTAATACAAACTTTTGGACAGTGGGATCAATTAACAGAGATTTGTTCAGGGAGGGGGCTAGAATTTTTTTTTCTTTTAATGATATGCACAAAAAAGTCAGAACAACATGTCTAGAACACCTTGTTATAAAACATATTTCAAAATTTAGTTGGCTGGAGGATAGACTAGTCAAAAAACTAGACCATATGCCTGGACTATCTTCTAACTGTAGGAATCTCTCAATTGATGCTACTGTTTGCATAAAAAGAAGCACCTGAACTATAATATCACAAAATTGTAGTCAAGACATACATTTTTTGGTTTAGTCAGGGCATTATAAGTAGTAAAGAGTTAAAGATTGTGAAAAAACGATTTAAAAAAACGTGTTCCCATGCCCTTCTTTGGGCTACTTGATCTATTCCTGAAAGGCCCTGCCCTATGTGCCAGCATAGTCTGCAAAACTGTCATACCTCAGAAGTGCTTGAAAAACAACTTTTAGGGCCCTAATCTTTTCCTGAAAGTTCTATTTGATTAGCACAGCAGCTTTCCAAGTTAAGGGAAAGACTCTTCTTTCTCTTCATCATTTAGGCTAGTGTTGTTCAATTGAATTTTCATTTTGACAAAGTGCAAGAATTGTTTGTGTTCCAGCATACCCTTTCAGTTGTAGGGCAGCCTAACCATGATACATAATCTACTTTTAGGCCCAAATGTTCTTGAAAGTTTAATTTTTATGTCGTGGGCATTTTCCAGTTGCTATGTTAACACTTAAAGCAGAGCATAATGGCCAAAAGCTCAATTGATTCACCTCGAAAGATCCTTGGGCCATTGTCTATTTTGTCTCTTCCTCCTCAGAACTTTGGTTGTAAAATTGATAACATCAAACTTTGTAAAATTTGATCAATAATATGAATCGAATCCTAAGATTTTTCTGCAAAAATCCCACTCTTTGAAGATTCTCTGAGAATCTCAAGCATATTTGATTGACTACCTTTAGGAAAGGTTTCTTTGAAATGTATTGGAATTGCACAATTCATTGTTTGGTTTCAAACAACAGTATAAGCAAATACAACTATGGGCAGTATTTTCCAAAAGAGGCAAATAAGCAATTTTCTTTTTTTTGGCATGTTAATTGTTACAGCAAAGATGGGTAAAGTTTATGAAAATCTGAAGGAAATTAGTTAATAAGTTTTGATCATCCTAACATTGTAGAGATATTTGTCTTGAGCCCTCCCCCTGATTTTGTATGTATGTAATTCATGAAAGCCAAATAGGGGCCAATATGTAGATATTTGATTGAAGTCACTATATTGAATCTAGTAACTTTTTAAGCAGTGGAAGCAAATACAATACTAAGTTTGAAGTAAGTCAAATCTATTTGGAAATTGTTTGATTCTTAGACCAAGCTTGTGGTTAATTTGGATACTGTGATCCAGGGGTTGGCTGCAGTCACCGAAATTACTTTTTGTCACTTTTATTATAGCCTGTCACTTTTTCTTTGAATTGTCTCTAAAGTCACTTCAAAATTTGATTTAGTTAGTGCTTGTTTCAGTGAGCTAGAAAGGTAATATAAAAACATATTGGACAATAGGCTGTTACATGTTGGAAATTAGTAATGGCGATATGACACAGGAGTATGAAAAAAAGAAAGAAATAATTTGAAAATCCAAAGCAACATCTTTAAATGTTTACATATTAATTTTGCACAAGTTGTGCATTTATTTTTCCTCACAAGGTTTGGATTGTGTCCTTAACCCTTATCAGCTGGATTGGAAGATCCAGGGGGCAAGGGTGATCCCTCTCCCTCCTGTTAGGCCTTGCACCCTTCAATTCAATCACAGCAAACCCTCATAGTTAAGTCTCAACTTATAGAATCTCAGTCACACACTTTCAGTTTTTTTGTTGATGTCCCCACTTTGCCAAATCATAAGTCTTACTTGTTTTTCCTCTGTTTGATTTAAAATATTCAATTAACAGCAATCAATGTAAAAACCATTGCCTATATAAAAATTGCCTATAAAACCCATATAATAAAATTATATGGGTCCAAAAATCATATCATAAAACTATAGGATAAAATTATATGGATCCAAACTAGTTACAAGTTTGTCTTTCCTTGCCCCAATTAAGCCGCCTGGAGCTTAAAGTCCTTGCTTAAAATTAGGGTAAAGGCCCTCCACCAAATTCTGTAAGTCTGGACTACCCAAAAAGAAGAAAATGACAAGTTGTAATGATAAGCTTAGAAAGTTTGGCTCTTTGTGGCATAATAAAATGTTAACTTTGTTTTTTTAAGATTATTTTCTTTTCTGAAATGTGGATGAAAGAAGTGAATATAGTGAAAAATACACTTTGCAACATATAAGCAAATAAAGATATGTTTTTAAACCTTTTATTGACTCAAGCTTTTGACGAAAGAGTTTTATGGACAAAGAATTTTTTTTATGTTGTAGAATGAATTGTATGCTTATTTCAAAGGCGACTTTTGAGGTGGGGGAGGAGGGGCTGCAAACCCAGATTTCCCGGTTTTTAGCTGGGTATGATCAGTCATACTGTTTTTGAATTTGTTTTCAAGACCCATTTTCAAGGCTCTTTTTCGAAAATCTGGAAAGCTTTTTTTTGTAACTCCTAAACACTGTTTTGTTGGATGTGGCTTACAGTTAGGGTAAAGGCACCGATGATTCGACAGTTTTTGTAAAAAAACAGTTTTTCTACTCTAGAAGTCTTAATTTAAAGACTTTCGGTTTGAAAAGGGTTTCAGTATGTAGGAAAAACATCTAGGAATCTAACTGTTTGATCAGAAGTTTGAAGTTTTGTCTGGAAAGGGTACAAAAACTCCAATTTTTTGAAATTAGAGCATTTTTACCTACAAATTCGACACAACAATAAATTTACCTGTTTTCGACGCAAGTCGGAACCCAATTCGACACCCGTATTGGGTGTAGAACCGATGATTTGAAAGATTATGTAAAACACTAGTTTTTCTACTCTAGAAGTCTTAATTTAAAGACTTTCGGTTCGAAAAGGGTTTCAGTATGTAGGAAAAACATCTAGGAATCTAACTGTTTGGTGAGAAATTTGAAGTTTTGTCTGGAAAGGGTACAAAACTCTAATTTTCTGAAATTAGAGCATTTTCACCTACAAATTCGACACAACAAAAAAGTTACTTGTTTTCGACGCAAGTCGGAACCCAATTTGACATCGTCTAAATACTTGGGGAATACTTGTGGGCCGATCCTGGTGTATTTGACATGTATATTCTTGTTTCTCTGTTTTCCTTCAACTTCATTTAATGTATAAAAGTATAAAAGACTATGCAAAAAGTAGAAGTAATAAAACTAACAAAATCGTTTCAAGTATGTAGTATTTGGTATAACAAAATCAGTACAACAAATTTTAATATACATTATTAAATCCAAATAGTATTTAGTATAACAAAATTGTTTCACTAGCATTTCGGAAGGGATAGGGTCTAGGAAAAGGGGAGTGGATCTCAAGAAATCTCAGAAGTTTATTTGATTTAGTGGATTTTATTTTCTTATGCACATTCTTAGTTTTACCCAAAACATAGGCCTGCGCGGCATTTGGTAATAGATTTTGTATTTGATAAAATTTGTATTTTTTATTCGGATGAAGGATAAATAAGGGTATAATCTAAAAGAATCTGGGGGGGCAAAATCAGGTCTGGGGGGGCAACTGCCCCCCTGCCCCATAGCAATTTACGCCCCTGCATGGTATGAGGCCAAGCGGCACTTCCTCAGATGATGGAAAAATCCAGTGTCTGTAAGTAAAACTTCAAAGTTAAAAAAAAACCTTTTGTTTAAATGTTCTTTCATCTGAAATATTATTAGAAATAATAATCATCAAAATCTCTCGTTGCGCAGAAAGCATCTGTAAATTTGACAGCTATGGTGCCTATGGTTTCGCCAGTATCCTGGAATTTCGACACCTATTATTTCTCATCTGTTTTACATGTTCAGTGAAGTGTCGACAAAATCACCTATATTTTGACAGGGCTTGTTGCTGTCTGTCGAAAATGTTGACAAGGTTACTAAGAGATATTCATCAAAGAAATAAAATCCCTTGATACAAGCTGATCTTTACGCTTGAATGCGGCTGAAGGAACATTTTTAGTCCGCCTGGTATTCCACTACATCGAACAAGAATTTTTGACACTTGGAACCTAGTTTCAACAATGCAATTTCCGTCGCCATTTTCATTTAGTTTTATCAAGAAAAAGCTAATGTGGCTACATTTCAGAGAAGATCAGATGCATCTCGACACATTGGCGCTTATCCCAACTTTTTCTTGCAATAAATAACCAAGTAATGACACTTTGAACATTACATACCTGAAAAATTGTCGGGAGCTCCTTTCATATCGAAAACAGGAAACTGACCGAATTGAATATTCTTTTCATATCTGGGTGTACCGGATATAGTGTCCATGTTTCGCACTGTCAAAATATAACTACGGCTCCAAGAGATGGCGCTCTAAGTCACGGCTAAAGAGCTATCCCGTTTTGAAGGAAAATTTCGACAGTGGTTCCGAAATTGCACTGTCGAATCATCGGTGCCTTTACCCTACCACTCTTTAATCAGATTCTATTCTGAATAATATTGGATTTTACTCAGGAAAAAGAGTTTGTTTAAGCCTATTTTTACTCTTGGTTATTATGGACCAGCATTTGCCCTTTATTAGGTAACCATGATGTGTGTGGGTGTATTGCAGTAGTACAACCTTGTTATTTTTGTTCCTTTCCTATTTGCTTCTTATAATGCATGATAAGAAAAAAATGAAATAGATATTAGGATTTTACCCTCCTCATCCACAGCAAAACTGGAGGACTCTCCTGGAGGCAAAATATAAGAAAAAAGTAATGACTGGTACCTGTACAGTCCCTGTGCCTCTGTTCTGATTTCCTCTGAATAGTCACTTTTCTGAATAGAAAAGGCACTAAAGTCACTTTTCTTGCACATCTCATTGCAGCCAACCCCTAGTGACTCCACAAACAGTATAAGAAAATACATCTGTTTTCAATTCTATTCATTTAATTTGTAATGTAGAACAGATTTATTTTCCTGGAACTCTTAGTAGATCATTACTAATTTATGTTCCTTACTTGGAAGCAAAACAGCGTTATCTATAATAATTATTTGAAAAAAAACTACGTTTTCTCAAGAGTTAAAGAGGCTGAGTCACAATTTCGAACCTTGAAACATACAGGGATTAGGAGTTACAGTTGAGGGGCTGCCGCCCCCCCCCCCAAACCCCCCGCTCTTGCAGCCTCTTTTGTTAAGATTTTTATTTTGGGGGTCTACCGCCCCCCTCAACCCCCGCCTTTTCCCTTGCAAAGAAATGCTTTGCAACACGAATGAAGTCTGCTTGAATTTTTTACCGTAAAAAAATCCTATTGTATCACTTTGATTAGAAACAGTACTGAGCCTGTTTGCTTGATTTTTTAAAGTAGATTTTTTCCTAACCAATAACAAGCTATAATATGATGAACTTGGTACGACCAACCGATTGCAGGCTACAGAACTTAAAAAACCTTAACAAAAGAGGCTCAAAACGGGGGGGGTTTGGGGGGGGGCGGCAGCCCCCAACTGTACCTCCTAATCCCTGTACGTTTTAAGGTTCGAACTTGTGACTCAGCCTCTTTAACTCTTTAGAAAACGTAGTTTTTTTCAAATAATTTCTGCACGTTTTTGTACAGTTTATTACTTATTATTGCTTGACTAACTGTTAGCTGATTGTGTCAGGAGTTAAAGTTGGGGGCTGCCGCCCCCAAACCCCCGCTTTTGAAGATTCTTGTGTTAAGACTTTTAATTCCTGAATACTCACATCACATGCACAGTAAGATTTTCTTTTTTCAACTTTTCTTCGAGCATGCGGGTATACAGCATGTTATCAAAGCAGTGGAGACTTACCTGTAAGCTGAAGGTCGACTCTGATATTCTTCTGGAGACGCCTGTTGAGCCGAAGGATTTAATAGATTGGATTTAAAAAGAAACTGAGTTTCCTTTTTAAACTTTAAATTTAAGAGATACTATTTTAAATTCAATATATAAAAAATTTACTCTAACGGGAAATCGAACCCGGGTCTTCCGCATCACAGACAGGATTAGTGACCACTGTACTATCAGAGACTCTTGTTAAATTATTTTTAGTCTCTGCAATCTATTTTCGACGGAAGCAAATACAAAGTAAGATCTTCGTTTTTTGACAAAAAAAACTTCTGGGAAAGAGATGGAATTTTTGGAAGCGGGCAGTCTGTCTTGTCAGGTTAAGAGGACTATTTGATCTAATTTAATAATGAAATGCTATGCTTTTAGGAATTTCAAAAATTAACATGGGCTCTTATGGGAAAACAAGGTTTTTCGTAAATGTAAATTCGGGGGATAATTTTTTCGGTCTGAAAATATCAAAAGGCCCTAACAGGTCGAATTCCGCTTCGAATGAGTCCTTATTCACCCGGATCCGTTGCCAACTGTGGCCTGTAGGCGTGGCTGATAAAAAAAATAACTTATGAACATTAAGTGGCTATATTTGGTTTTTGGAAAACAGGGAAGGAGTGATCGGATTGAGATGAAATTTTGAAGATAAGCTCCCAGGCCCTCGGAAAGCTTGTCCTCTAAATTTCAGCCCGATCGGACAACGTTAAAGGGGGGCTGTGGTGGGAGGGTCGGAACTTCCGGCCCACTTTCCCCCATGAAGATAAAGTCGGAGGGGGTGAAATTTTGCATGTTTCTTAGTTTGAGCCACAGTTTATATAATTAGCAGTATGATCATTCTCTATCTCACCCATTATAAAAACCCGGACCGGGGTGCGAGTGCTCCGGAGAACGTTTTTGCAGATATAAACATAAGCGAAGTCAGATCTTTTCACTGGTAGACAAGTCAGATTTCTCTTGGACGCGAAACTTGGCTTCAACGTTGGAACACTAATTTTGAAGAAACTAATTTTAAATTAATTTATTCCAATACATACATGAAAACCGGTAGTTAGTAGTGTAATGTTATTATTAGATGTTTTTAGGAATTAAAAATAGGTTTCGAAGTCTCAAGTTGGTTTCAAAGGCATTTTGAGAAAATTTCTGCCAAAATACGTGTTCCAGGGTAATTGGACCGCTGATGGCAGATCAAATGAGAGGAGCTGTTTGTACGCGCCGATATAAATATAAATATATATATATATATATATATATATATATATATATATATATATATATATATATATATATATATATATATATATATATATATATATATATATATATATATATATATATATATATATATATATATATATATATATATATATATATATATATATATATATATATATATATATATACTACGAAAACTTTACGAAAAAGAAAGTTTTTTTTAAAGAAAAGTAAAGGCCATATTAAACTTAAGATCAATAGAAATAGAAGCCTACAATAATTCAAACTCAAAACGACCAGAAATTATTATTAAAGAATAAAAAAGGAAAGGAGAATAATTGATATGGCTGTAACACTGCATATAAATTTATATGAATGTATATATAGTGGGCTGTAATAATGCAAAAGGTAAATATAACATTGGCTTAAGAATGGGAAGAAAGACAAGGAATAAATTTACGACGATAATCAAGTAAAAAATAAGTTTTATTTGAACAATGCCATAAAGCGATGACATTTGATTATGATATTTGGTGCTTCGCATTGATATTTCAGTTTTAAAGTTTCATCAATTTTTTCTCAAAGGGAAATTACGTTGTGAGTATGAATATAAACTTGCAGCTAAATTAATTATATTCACTACCTTTTTTCACATATATTTATTGATATTGGCTTTATTTTTATTGTCTGTATTACTGAGGAGCCCACTGAGTATATAATCAAACACAAGTTTTAAAAATTTTCCCTTTGTTCAACAAAAGAGATAATCAAATTTTTAAACTACTAAAACTAAAATAATTACTAGGTAGTTTATTTTCCTTGATAGGTACGTCTCTCGATTTTCCGATTCTTATATTTTACTTCATAATATGCACGTGTGCGCAAAAAAAATCTTATAAACTGTTCAAAGAGGAAGTCCTCGCAGCCAGTTTCCCAATTCAGTTCTTTGTACTCAAGCCATATTCGATTGATTATTCCCGGTTTCCAGCAAGAATTTCTATAATGTTTGAGGAAAATGGAGTCACAGTCTTGCAGAAACGAAACGACACCTAGCGAAGGAGCTGTAAGGCTGGATAAATTCAGGCTTGACTGCTCGTAGGCCTTTTCTGCCATAAAAGAATAAATTTCGTCAAAAACTTCACTATCACCTTGAATAAGCTTTGAAGCACACATCGGTCACTTGTGCCAAGTCAGCAGCTTCTTAACACAAAAACCAACGATATATGTAAACGTGTAAGTTTCTAGGCTGTCAGATACTTCATTACATCCTTCATTCTCTTCTTCCAACAGAAGCTTATTGCTTTTGTGAGCCGTGGTAAGCCCAGTCAGCTTCACCTGTGGTATGTCACTTTTTTTCTGTGAAAGGAAGTCGACCAAAATACTTCACTGGTCAGGAATTGGCTCGCAGTTGCCTGTATTTTTGCAGCTACTAACCAACAACTTGCATGTTGCCTGTTGATATAAATATGCAAACCTGTTGGATGTAGGTTTGTTGCAATACCCTCCACCTTGTCTTATTTGTCCATAAAAATGTTCAAAGTTGTCTTGGTTAAGCCGTCGTGGAAATACAAATTTTACACCTCTACCAAAAAGATCATCAGTTATAGAGAGGACTGAGTTGATAGTGAGGATCCACCCTCTCACACAGTGAATTATATTGTCAACAGCTTTCTTGTACTTCTGTTTAAAAATTTAAGCTTTGTTAAAAAGTCAACTGAGTTTCTTAAAAAGTCGTACGATTGTGATTTCTCCGTAAGACCTCGTCGATGAGATTTTGGATCTAGAAAAGAACTTCCATTGACATTGTCAAACAGTTTGTCAAAGAAGGTGCAAATCTGTGCAGTGCCTTTTGCCTTTGAAGGAATTGCATGTTTCTTGGCATAAAATCTAAGTGCAGAGCTCACGGACTGGCTGAAAACCTGGGCTGCTAGTTTTACTTTCATTTTGTCAAAATTGGAAGGAAACACAAGACGCGTGCTTAGGCGCGGGGCAGCCCTGCTTCTATATCGGTAATCGAGTTTTAAAAGATTGATTATGTCGACCCAAGACGCTTGGCCATCTTCAAACAAAATGGCATTTTTCAGTAGATTGTTTCTGACACTTTTCAATAAGTGATGCGGATCATAAATATAATACACTTTTTCTCCACTGAAGTCAAAAAATGGTTTTTTCTCGCTGACACCAAGGTTCTTTACAAGTCCTCTGAAGTTCCCCCCCTGATCAGAGATCAAAGCCTTGACTTGTAATCCAATATTTTTACACTTCTGCACGCATTCTTTAACCATATCCAGCAGCTGGTTACCTTTCGGCCCTTTCTCAGTAAAAAGTAATCAACCACCTGCTTCTATTTATCCGTAATACCTTGGAGCATGAAAACAATTGCAAATTTTACAAGGTTTCCACCACTATCAAGTCCGGTAACTACATCCTTAAACCGATCGTAAGGTAATCCAGGTTTCAGTGATATGTCATCCACAGCTAATTTGCAATATCTATCAGCTTGTTTCTCTAGTTTAGCTTCTGGCAATTGGAATACGTCATCATCAAAGCCAAATCGCGCTTCGAGCGTCCTTAAGTACCTAGGAGTAGTCGGAAGTGACGGCAACTGAAAAATACCAGCTTTCTTGATAGTCACATAAGAAGAGGGTGAGGTGAAGTAGAGCGACAAAGCAATTTTTTTCTCATCTTCTGTGTATGGTAGACGTTTTTTTCCTCTCCGAATTTCAGACTGGATCATCCTTAGTGTAAGACCACTAAGATAGGTGTTTGCTACATCAAGAATCCTTTGTTTTTGCCAGTTTCAGAAAGCTCTTTCAGTTTTGCTTTCATTACACAATATCTAGCACGGCATCTCGATATAATTTTTTCTTGGTTTTTGATGATCTGTCTAAACCTCTTTTTACGAGGAGTATGCCTGACTTGACTTAGTATCATTTTCTTTTTTGAGCTTGGAAACTGCTCCGTGCCCTCCATTTCTACCCTCTCCCCCATCCCTAATTTTCCACCTGTTGAGTTCTGAGGCAGCTCGTCAGACAACCTTTTGACTTTTTTAGGTAAGGGGGAGTTTTGTTCGTCACGGGGTCTTTTCTTTTTTGGCGTTGTTAAGACAAATTTTTCACGGATATCTTCATTTTCATATTGTGGGGACTCTACGTTTCCTAGGAGTTGCATCAAACTGGTTATATGAGGCAAGAGCGTTTCTCTTGCCGTTACGAAAAAACCTCTTTCTTCCCGGTCTAGCAAGGCCATCACTGGGACACTGATTTCGTGAGCTCTACCCAGTCCTGAAGAATGGCGTGCCCGGTTTGGTCCTTCGCGGAAACTTCTGGATTCAAATTACGAGTTGCGACGAAGGAACAGCTAGAAAGCGTCGGCAAATATCTATTTTGCTTAGAAGAATCAGTTATCTCTGAAGAATGGGACACATTTTCTTCTTCGTTAATGATTTCTAAGGCAGGGACGAAAGTAAAATTAATTTCATTCAGATTGTGACTTTTCGGAATTACAACCATAGCATCACTTAAGTTACTTTGACACCTTCTTTTATCGTCTTAAACATCTTTCTCGTAACACAGTCACTTGCAAAAACCAACTCCTGACCTTTAATAGTCTCTGGATTATTGGGTAAGAGGATCGATGGCATAGTATTGAATTTTAATTTTCGATATCTACTCGGAAGACCCTCTTCCTCACAAACAAGGTCTTGTGGGCCAAATTGGCGGTTGCATACATTGGCATACTTTTTTATAAGTAGTAAAATCGGGTTTTCTCAAAATATCCTCCCGGCCACACACTGTTAGCCATTCTGTTGCCCTGGAAAATCAAACGTAAAATTTAGCGGCTGAAATCTTTGAAATGTATAGCTAAAAATGTATTATTTCTTATAGTTCCCCGTTAGAAAAAAGACTTAGAAATATTTTGGAGATTGTGCCGTAAAAGGTCTAAGATTATACAGACTCAGCAGTAGGAAATACATTTTATTTATTTTCTGGTAAACAAACTGGAAGAATATTCTATAATAGGAGCTTTTCTAGCGTAAAGCCCCGTAAAATTTTGGATCTGCGACTAAAATGTGTGATGTCCTTCAATTTTCTGAAAACTCCCTAAGAATTTTACGAAAAACACTTCTTAACAGACGTTTGGTATTTTCTTGGATAGGGCTATTGTCGCAACTTTTACCACAACAACCAATAATTAGAACTCAAGTCCTAAAATTGTTCTCAATCAGGAACCCTTATCGCTATCTAAATTCAGAAAGTGCAAAGATTTTCAAACAGAGGTGTTTATTGTTTAAAGTTCAGGAAAGGTCTGCCCATTTCATATGAAAACATTGATTGAAAACAAAACTAGTTTTATCTAGGTTCTCCGCCAAAACAGGTAACTAGATTTTTCAAATATCACAGGAACTACAATCTGAGAAAATAAATATCACGACGTGAAAAAAAAATGATAAACTATCCAGTTGCGGATCCAGAGGGGGGGGGGGGCGAGGGTTACCCCCGTAAAGTATTCTAAAGTAGTGTAATTTACCTAATTAACGCAAGTTTGCATTAATTAAACTTGTTCCTAACGCAAGTTTGTCCGATCAACCTATTTTGCGCCCCCCCTAAAAAAATCCTGGATCCGCCCCTAAAAAAATCCTGGATCCGCCCCTAAAACCATCACACCTACTCCACCAGTTATTAGAAGAAGAAAAAATTCCTTATTTTCACAAATTTCATCAACCCCCCCGCCCCCTTTTTTATAAAATCCTACATAGTCAGATCAGTTGAGTCCAAGTAAATAATAGATTAATTCATAATTTGTATATAAATTAATTCATACCTGTGAGATGGGACACTTGCAAACCACTTGGCTGGCTCACCAAGTTTTTTTCTGCTTTCGCAATTACGAATAATGCACTTGGTAACCAGTTCTCAGTGATTGACGATAACAGACTAATCCGCTAAGGCAGAAATAAGTGGGAGGAGCTTTTTGTTCGCACCGAGACCGAAGACCAGAAATGATCTGCGATAAGCTTACTGTCTATAAACTGTGGTTTGAGCTTAGGCTACAAAATGCGATCACCGCCGTCTCTCTGCGACCGCTAGGACCGGAAATTGCTTAACATTGTGGTGGGTTGCCTCTTTAAAGAGGCACAAGTGTGCCTCCTTGATTCTCACTAGCAGATCTCACAGTGCGTTGATATTATGATATAATGAGCTTAGCTATGTGAGAAATGGGCAGTCAAGGTGAACTGATAATTTTCCTGGTACTGAATTTTGTGCAAATGAATTTTAACACGGGAATTAATGAGGAAGATATTATCTATTATGGTTTGGAATTTTTTATAGCACTGAAATTTTCAAAGCAAAGTGTAATCTTTTGAGTAAGATTTTACCAAATGAGTCAGGCCCTAAGTGGGTTGGAACTAATGCAAAACCAAATAATCTGAAAGAATTTTTTGACTTTTTCTGCAAATGTGATGCTAATAGCACCAAAGAACTCAATTTTGTAATTTGCTGCCCAACCAATGTACCCTGTTTTCCAGTTGTGGCATACTCTCAACTTTCAATAAACGTTAATACATGGCTCAGTTGGCTGCTTACAATGAACACTTTCCTAAGCTTCCATCAGCTACAGCTGTGAATCTTGTTATCTGTGATGACCCTACTGTTATAATTAACAAGATACCTGACAAAGTGAACAATCCAGCAAGGCATAAGCAATTACTTGATAGCCTTGCCAGCCATTAGTCAATCACTAATGTCCTGGCCAGTCGCAAAAAATTAGTGGTCAAGCTGGATAAAACTGTTGCCAAGATTTCTGCAATGCTTTATCAAACATATGTTACTGCAAAAGTCTCCACTTGTAAACATCTTGGTATTGCTGCCAATGTCAACACTGACTTTGATGTACTGCTGTTTAAAGAGTGCCCAGGAGTGTAGGAGGCTGTGGGGTTCAGAAACTTTTGTACTGTAAAGCTCAGTTTTGTTGATGTTTGCTTGCTGGAGCTACCAATAAGAGATGGCATGAAAGTCGGGTACAAGATTATTTGTATTCACAGGTTCTTAAGACTCCCTAGATGTTGATTAAGTGCTGTTCTTCTGATGATTTAATGGCGAATTGTCCCAGTCTCATCCCAAAATCTGGTCATTGTGCTGACCTGCATGCCTCAACTAAAGAATAACCCTGCCCCTGTAACCCGTTATGTGCAAATTACAGCCTAACCCATGTTTTGTATAGCCTATGGTACCAGAAATAACATGATATTGCTGTGCAAAAGGAAAGTGTTTCTAGGATATCATGAATCCTCAAGATCTGTTGCTAGTGTTGTATAACATTAATGACAGCAAAGATAAGGGCATCATTCTTGAAAATTTGATGCTCTATTATGATAATGTTTTTCTTCAACAACATTTGCTAACAACAGCTATTAGTAATCATTTATTACTCATGCTCAACCAACTAAAGATCCGCCCTCTGGTGGCCTAGCATACATAGTGAAGGATGTGATAATTGGGTCTCAGTTCCATCCAGATAGTCATCTACCAGTTATTTGCATTGGAAATACCGTTTTCATCAACTGTTTTTTACTGTATGATAAAAGAGACACTAGATCTTTTTGTCTTTCAGCATAGTTTATAAGAAGTTGGGAGACCTTATCTCCAGTGTTGCTTCAAAAGGTCTTAGCTGGATGATGCTTGTGACTTTAACTGTGACATCACCAGTAGTTGTCATCTACTGGCTATTTGTATTGAAAGTATTGGTTTCATCAAATGTTATTTACTGTATGATAAAAAGAGACATTAGATCTTTTTGTCTTTCAGCATAGTTTGTAAGAAGTTGGGAGACCTGATCTCCAGTGTTATTTCAAAAGGTCTTAGCTGAATGATGCTTGGCGACTTTAACTGTGACATCACCAGTAGTTGTCCTTGTAGTGACACTTTATTGAATGCTCTACTAAATGCCTTCCAGTTTGTGCCCAAGAATTTACCTTTTTCCTATATCCATCAATCAGGTTTGAAAACCAACATTGATCATTGTATTTTTGGTTCTGATATAGCTGCTTCTCAGGTTTTGGTGGATGAGGATGCCATTGATATAGACCACCTCCCATTGTCTACCATTATCTCTATTACTAATTGCCCAACAGCAGAAAGATGTCTAAATGGTTTTACCAACGTAATTGGAAAAAGACCAATTAGAGTGCTTATCTGGTTACACTTACATCCGTTTTGTTGTGACGGAAAGTTCCTTACCATTTACTCCAGCTCAGTGTTTATTCTCCCTATAAAGATTAAGATTTAAATTGTGTATCACCATAATATCATCTGTTGTCTAAAAGCCACAGAAAAGGCTGTAGTGCCTCTTGGAAAGCTTCGTGTCAGTGCGCGAAAACCATTTGGAGCATTGATGCTGAGAATAAAAGAATTAAAAATCAGGTAAAAATGTGGCTTAGGATTTTTGTTACTTGTGGTAGACCCAGGTGCGGAAATTGTTTTGATCATAGGCAGCGCGCTAGTGCTGCCTAAGTAAAGAACGATGTGGGCACAATGTTTTTTTTTTTTTTTTTTTTTTTTTTTTCTTTTCTTTCTCCATACCAGGGCACTTTGTACCGAAGGAGTTGTCATAGAAACTTCGTAAAAGACTCATTTGATTGGAAATTGGAGTGGCTAGTGCCCTTTTTAGTAGTCGAAAGTGATTGGAGGGCAACTAGCCCCCCCAACCCCCTCCCCCACGCCCATCATTCCCCCAAACACATCCAATTTAATTTGATTCGGCTTTAAGCAGTCACATATATGATAACCCTAGTCATAAAATGCTTTTTGAAGAAACTTGCCTTATTAGCAATGATTTAGGCATAAAACAGGTTGTTCGTGAGGCAATTGAAATTAAAATTAAAATCAAAATAAATAGTAATATTTCTTTAAATAGAGATTTGGGGGAATATTCACTTAATGCCCTATACACAAATCTAATTAAAAATGATTTAACTAATTATATTAAAAAACCAGTAAATAACTCCAGTCAACCTATTAAGAATAGACCATCTAGGTTAGCTGCCAAGAAGGCGAGATTAGCTTTAAAAGCTTGTCTGTAAGCATTTTAATTCCATCTGAATGAATTGTTCTCTGTCCTCTTTGTTTGGAGTACCAGTCCTAGTTGAACTTCCTTGAAGTAATGATATTATGGCTGTTTTTAAAATATTTTTTTAAAAAACCTTTTAGTTTTAAATGAGCGAATTTGAATGTAAGTTTTTTTTAAATTGTTTTTATTCTCTTAGTCTCTTTGTCTGAGGATGGCCCCTGAATATAGAGTCGAAATATTCATTTAAAGTTGCGTTCTACTGTCTTATATAAAAATTTCCCTGTTGTTCTGCTTATTTGTTTATTATGGAAAGGCAGTGTGGTCTTCGTCACTATTTGCGTCTAGCTTACGGGGAGCAATTGACTTATGATATCTTTTACCCCCCCCCCCCCCCCTCACGCCCATCATTCCCCCAAACACATCTAATCAAAATTTTGAGATGACCATTTTGTTCAGCGTAGTTGATTTCCAGACAGAAAATATGTTTTTGAGGAGGACACTCCCCCACAACCCTCAGGGCAAGGGTTGTAAGTTATGCCCTGGGGGCATATAAGGTTTTTTATAGAAGGTGTTGTCGTAAGAACTTCAAAAAGGGCTCATTCGATTGGAAATTGAAAGGGCTAGTGCCGTTTTTAATAGTCGAAAGTGGTTGGAGGGCAACTAGCCCCCCCCCCGGCCCCTCAGTCCTCCAAACGCAACAAATCAAAATTTGTACATCTCAATCTTGTTCAGCGTAGTTGAATTCTAGATAGAAAATATATTTTTTAGAATAGCACTCCCCCACAACCATCAGGGCAAGGGTTTTGAGCTCTGCCTTGGGGCATAAAATAGTTATATAAAAGGCCTTGACGTAGAAAGCTCAAAAGGGACTCATTCGATTGGAACCTCAAAGAGATAGTGACCTTTTTATTAGTCTAAAGTGATTGGGGGACAACTCGCCCCCCCCATGCCTCTCATTCCCCCAAATCCAGCCAATCAAAATTTTTAGTTAGCCATTTTATTAAACGTAGTTGAAAGTTTTGGAAATTAGGTCTTTTAGGATGACAACCCCTCACCCCACAGCCCTCAGGGCAAGGGTTGTAAGTTATGCCCTAAGGACATATAAAGTTTTTATTGAAAGCATTGTTGTAGAAACTTCAAAAGGGCTCATTCAATTGGAAATTGAAAGGGCTAGTGCCTTTTTTACTTCTTGAAAGTGATTGGATAGCTATTAACGCCCCTCTCTTGCCCACCATTTTCACAAACACATCGAATTAAAATTTTGAGATATCCATTTTGTTCAAGGTAGTTGAAAGTTCGAAATTTTGTCTTTTAGGATGATAACCCCCTCAGAGCCCTCAGTGCAAGGGTTGTAAGTTATGCCTTGGGGCTTATAAAGTTTTAATTGAAAGCGTAGTTTTCATTGTCGTAGAAACTTCAAAAGGGCTCATTCGATTGGAAACTGAAAGGGCTTGTGCCTTTTTTAATAGTTGAAAGTGATTGGATAGCGACTAACGCCGCTCTCACGCCCACCATTGTCCAAAACACATCCAATCAAAATTTTGAGATGTCCATTTTGTTCAATGTAGTTGAACGTTCTGGAAATTAGGTCTTTTAGGAAGATAACCCCCTCAGAGCCCTCAGTGCAAGGGTTGTAAGTTATGCCCTGGGGGCATATAAGGTTTATATAGAAATTTGTTGCACAAATCATAGGCAGCGCGATCGCGCTGCCTAAATAAAGAACGGGGACACTCGAGAACGAGACAAGAAACGGGGACTAAGTAAAGAGGAGGACACTCCCCCACAACCACAATGTATTGATGTTGGCACATTGTATTATTTATTAATTTTTTTCTTTTAGAGCAGGGCACTTCGTATCGAAGAAGTTGTCGTAGAAACTTCGAAAACCGCTCATTCAATTGAAAATTGGAGTGGCTTGTGCCCTTTTTAATATTCGAAAGTTATTGGAAGGCAAATAACACCCCTTCCACGCCCACCATTTCCCGAAACACTTTCAATCAAAATTTTGAGATAGCCATTTTGTTCAGCGTAGTTGATTTCCAGATAGAAATTATGTTCTTGAGGACAGTCCCCCACAGCCCTTAGGGAAAGGGTTGTAAGTTATGCCCTGGGGCATATAAGATTTTTTATAGAAGGTGTTGTCGTAGAAACTTTAAAAAAGACTCATTCGATCGGAAATTCAAAAGGCTAGTGCCCTTTTTAATACTCGAAAGTGATTGGAGGGCAACTAACCCCCCTCTCCCGCCCGCCTTTTCCCCAAACACATCTAATCAAAACTTCGAGATAGCCATTTTTATTCAACGTAATTTTAAGTTCTGGAAATTATGTCTTTGAGGATGACAACCCCCCCCCCCACAGCGCTCCGGGTAAGGGTTGTAAATTATGCCCTGGTGGCGTATAAGGTTTTTATTGAAAACATAGAAACTTCAAAAGGGCTCATTCAATTGGAAATTGAAAGGGCTAGTGCCTTTTTTAATAGTTGAAAGTGATTGGAGAGCGACTAACGCCCCTCTCACGCCCACCATTTTCCCAAACACATCAAATAAAGATTTTGAGATAGCCACTTTGTTCCACGCAGTTCAAAGTTCAGGAAATTACACCTTTGAGTAGGAAACTCCCCCCAGAGTCTTCGGGACAAGGGTTATAAATTATGCCCTGGGGGCGTATAAGATTTTTATTGAAATCTTTGTCATAGAAACTTGATAAAAAGCTCATTCGATTTTAAATTCAAAGGGCTAGTACCATTTTTAATGGACGAAAGTGATTAGTGATATTTTTGTTGTGTTGTTGTTTAGACCAGGGCACTTTGTATCGAAGGAGCTGTCGTGGAAACTTCGAAAAGGGCTGAAAATAGAAAGGGCTGATGCCCTTTTTAATAGTCTAAAGTGATTGGAGGGTAACTAATCCCCCTTCCACTCCCACCCTCCCACGCCCACCCTCCCATTTGCCCATTATGTGTAAAAACTAAATCTTGTCTTAAGATTAAATCAAAATGCACTGTGATAATGCTAATTCTCAATAAGGTATCTCAGCAGTAACCCAAGAACGACTGAGGATATTATGTTCCAACTTTCGGGGCTGCTTCTGCTCTTAAAATTTAACCAAATCCAAATAGTGTAAGTGTATCCAAGCTATCAAAGAAAGTAAACAGATTTATTTGCGAATGGTATCAAGTAGTCCCCGAAGCCGCGCCACGCCGAAATGACGGCGGCGAATGTGTGATATCGGCGGCGCCGCCGCCGATAGAATCAGCGGCGGCGTCAGCGCGCTGATGCAAGCTCTGCGGCGCGCCGCCTTCTTTTTGTAGGCGGCGGGCCGCCGACTTTTCGGCGTGGCTTCGGGGTCTAGTATCAAGTGTTCCAATTTAGGTCAACTAGAGGAGGTATGAAACTAAATTAAACAGTACTATTTTTGTCCAGATTTTTAAAAGGGTGTATGTTGTTAAAAATTGCAGAAAATTTTTCTCCAGCATACAAATAGCAGGCCAAACTATAAAGTCTTAAAAAACGAAAAGATTTAAAGTATCATTTTCTTTTTCCCTGAAAAGACTATGTCAATACAAAACGAACAGAAATTACTTAAAAAAACTTCTCCTGCAAATTAAGTTTTTCAAAGAAAAGTAAAGAACTCCATTGAACAAAAAATGAGCAAAAATAAAATCAAATAATCTACCAAGCGTGAAACCACCACAAATCAGCATCGATAAATAAATGAAACCCAAAACGAACAGAAAACACTTGAATACTGATTCAGTTCTGCCCATGTGACACTCGCAGCTCCTCTTTCATGTGTGTGTGCCGTCTTTGATTGTTCCAGATAGTTTACTTTGCAGCTTGGTAACGTCAATCTTGAAATGTGGAATGGGCCCTAATGCCTGCAATTCATACAAGCCTATAACTGTAGTATGTACAATTAGTAAAGTTTTCGAGTATGTCCTTATACCTTCACTAATTTCTGTTGAAAAAAGTGGTGAAAATCAGCTTGGTTTCCAGCGGGGCATTGGCTATGCTCATGCTCATCAGGCACTGGCAAAAACTTTGAAGGATTCTGCTGAATGTGATTGCGATATTTATCTGTGTGCACTAGACATTTCAAAGGCTTTTGACAGTATTGTTCATACTCAAGCTTTATTTTCTCTTTATTCTAATGGAGTGAATTTTTCATTAATTTTTGTTTTGAGGTATTGGTATGAACCTGCGTACTTGCGGCTTAAATTAATGCCTGTGGAATGTATCTCTGTTTGATGCAGCATGCACGAAGGAGGAGTCCTATCCCCACATGTAAGGAGGAGTCCCCACATGTTTTTAAGACGTGTATAGCCTCCATTTTACCCTTGATTCGGTAAACTTATTACTATTGAATGTGTAATATTTCATTTTTTAGCTTATACTGACGACATTTTATTGACTAGCCGATTGAAATCTTCGTTGTCTAAAATGATTGGTACTGTTCATCAAGGCCGTATCCAGGGAGGGGGTTTACCGGGTTTGACCCCCCCCCCCCGAAATTTTTGACCGACTCGAAAATAAGTCGAAAATTAGTAAAACCTAGGTGAAAATCAGTAAAATTAGTCGAAAACTGAGTAAAAAATTAGTAACCCCCCCCCCCAAAAAAAGTCTAAAATTAGTAAAACCCCCCCCTGAACAAAAATCCTGGATACGGCCCTGCTGTTCATGATTCCCTTAGTATTAAATTTAAATAATGAAGAATACGAATATTTATGTTAACTCCCACACATCGTCATTCCCACTTAAATCTTCTGATTTTACTATTCTTGTTGTTTGTTCTTTAAAATGGCTTGGTATTTTTGTATGCTCCAGCATTATGAGTATGCATATAAGCTTGTAGATGATTCTAGAAAAAAGATTCAGATTGTATATTCCAAAATTGTAGCAAATAGGGGAAAATTTAAACGGAAAGCTTTTTGTAAGTTATATTCAATTTTTTGTAATCATACTGTGCTTAATCCTGTTGTTGTTTATAATCTGCTGCATTGCCAGGATGTTGGGAGCCAATTTCAATTACAATCTAACGTTTTAATTTTTAAGCAGAAGAACTGAAAAAAGGGAACACTACCAACCAATTTGTTGATACATACAATTTTTCAGCAAGAAATCAATTTCTGTTCGTTTCAAAATCTAATATTCCTCCTTACTTTCAATTGAAAAAAGTTTAAAAAAATAATGAATGAATGAGAATTTTTGTTGGTCATGGAAAACTCAAGGCTGCTACAACAGGGTAATAAAAAAGAAAAAAGAAGAGGAAAATAACATACGCAAAATGACTGAAAACTTTTTTGTGGAAGAAGTAAACTTCGGACAAAATTCGTTTTTGGTCACTATTTATTGCCCCTCCTTTATTGCCCCTCCTTATTTGCAGATGCGATGCATAAAATTGTGTTGGGTCTTTGAGCTTTTGGTACTGAGACGTGTTTTTATTACCCTACTCAAGTCTGATTTTACCTATCTTATGTCCAGAAGTAGATCCAGGGGATGAGTCAGGGGAGGATCCAGGATTTTTTTTTGTTGCGGGGGACACATAATAGGTTGCTCCAATAAACTTACGAGCAAAGAAATATCAGCAATTTAAAGGTAACCTCAACAATTATACGTCGTAGGTAGGTAGTGGAAATGGTCGTAAATTTAATCTAAAATCTCGCGAAGATTAAAGTTCTAATAAATCTGTTGAAGCTAAAACGGTGTAACAATATTGATACAAAAAAATAGTAAGTTATAAAAACCACCCGCCATAAAAAAAAAAATAAAAACTGTTCACTATCTACACAAAAATTTGATATTTAATATTTTCCGGATAATTTTTAGCATTTGTACTTCTGACCTCTATAGCGAGTGATTTAAGCTTTGTATTGTCAAAAGACAATTGGTCTTGAATCATCTTTTGGAGTCATGGATTCTTTGTGACTATTTGTATAGGTCAAACAATTTTTTATGTCGCCTAACTATATGACATCGCTTAGTAAGTATGATGGTAAGAAGAGTAGGAAATGAGGATTAAGATACAATCATATATGCGTAAAAGATTAACATTAAATACTAGTTCGTTTAGGGGTGTAAAAAAAACATTGAACAAAGAGATATAAATACATAGAAAAATAATAAAAATAGTGTTTTAATAAACAGTGCCAACATTGGCCAAATCTCAAAAATTTAATAATCAAAATTTCGCTTTTCATAAAAATATAGCGTACCTTTCCATTTTTTAAAGTTCGATATATTTTGTTTAAATTACAGAATTCACAATTTTATAAAAAAAAAGTATATTTTTCTCTTTCTACTCCCGCCATATCTATCAATTACACTGTCTACGTCTACCTCAATATTTCGGTGAACGTCTGTCATGGCTAGTCCTGTGAGTCTAGAGTCCTGTCAGTTTAGAGCTCCTTTAGTATTTCCTTATCTACTGATCTTAATATGCTCGAACGAGGACCAAAATCGCCAGAAAATATGAACTCTAACAAAGAGGCATGTATGCATACACTTCAAACTAAGTATATTAGTCAAAATGCTCCTTAAAAATAAAAAAAAATATCATGTGTTTGTTATTTTTGTATTTGATAAGTATGACTTAAATTTTCAGGGTTTCAAGCTGTGGTAGATTTTTAATATTTTTTTTTTTTTAATTTTAAAATTTATATATATTCAATTCAAACGTTTAAATCTCAGTATTTCTGTTGAGTACAAAAATAAAAATATGATATTCGGTTCAAATTTAGCATTAAGTAAGAAAACAGTCCTGAAAAAACGTTGATTTATAGACAACTAATTATGGAAAAATGGTAGGATGGCATGTACCAAAATAAGTATTAAAATCCTCAGCTGTATATATAGCAGTATATACAATCTTATGGACAAATATATGCAGTCCCTATGCATAAACATAACTATATTTTGAGACTGGTTGGTATTGAGAAGGTGGGAAATTCTGAAGTAATATTCTCGTTGCATTCCGTTTCCATGGTTAACTCAAGTGGTGGATTTCCTCTTTTTTCAACATTTCATTAGTAAATGTTGGGAAAAAAAATCGATGCCATTCCACTGATTTAAACTGGAAATTCAGAGGCCCATCTATACCGGGTAGACAAAAATAACAAACAAAAAAACTCATAATTATTTGCATTCTTTTATAGACAATTTTTTTGAAAATCTATTTTTCTTAAATTATTACTCCGACCTTTGAAAGAGTATTTCGAATCATATCCTTAGTTTGAAGTGCATACTTATACGAACCTTTATTGAAGTTCAGATATTCCTAAAGAGTTTGACCTTTATTCTAATGTTTTAAGATGAACAGAGGCAGTGATATCTCATGTAACGTATAGCTTTAATTAGATGAAAATAGGCAGTAAAGTGGCCAATATCTGCTAACCCGATAGGTAAATTAATAATATCTTTGCACTTCTCATGCATTTACTTTCTATTATACAAATCCCCCCAAAACAACAATGTTGTAAAAACCACCCAGCTTCACAAATAAAGCAAACCCAAATTTCATGACAGCCAAAAAAAGTAATGACATCAATTTCTTTGCCTCTCTGCCATAGCAAGACTCAAAAATAAATCTTTGACAGTAAAAAGTAGTTTAAATATTACGCTTTTCAACCCTGTTGTGACAGCACAATCTTGGAATATTATTTCTGCAGCCTAAAGAAGTTGTGATTTTAAGTTTCCTCTTCTTTTTAATATGGAACGAAGATTTTCACTTCCCAGTTGGCTTTTCTGGTAATACGGATAGATCCTCGTGATAAATCTAAATTTAATTAAATACTTTTAGGCGGTATGCGTTATCAGTAAAATATAACAGAGACCACACAATGTAACTGAAACTTTGTTTCGAACTTGTTTGTAAACAGAAACAGTCTTAACAATTAAAAAAAAAATTTATAGCTCAAATATTAAAAACCAATTACAAAAAATAACTTTAAAGTGTTACAGTGTCCCAAACCCAACCGGTCCCAACTTCAAATCCGTCAATACGTTAGGGAAGGGGACTCCCCCATCTGAATCTACCACTTGGGTGAGTTTAGTGGTACATGCCCTCCTCCTGAAGGTAAAAGTTGCATTAGTTACAGTGGCAAAGGGGTACCAATAATTACAGGGGCAAAGGGGTACCAACAAATAGCAATAGGAGAGCCCAAGTATTGTTGCTCCCCCCTCAAACATTAATTCTGTATCCGTCCCCTCCTTATCGTGGTTGCCCCATCTAGGAAAGAACGAAGCCTAGCCTTTAGTGACCAAAAATTGTAAACAAAGTTTTAAAAAAAAATCGTCAAGTGAGGAAGAATCTCAAGTTAAAGCTGATTTAAGAATTGTATTTATTATTTTGATTAATCTTAATGATAACATTTTATTGCGAAAACGAATTTATGTTTTTTTTTTGTTTTTTTTTTTAACAGTCTGAAACCTCCACAAGATGGTATCGGATCGAGACAAAACTGCGCTATTGGAATCGCCATAGCCAAAATCCCTCTTATAGTTATAATCCCTAAACTTGTAAGTAAAATCACTTTTTACATGGGATATGTTATAAAGTAGGCATATTGTGCATCAATGTGCTTGTAAACAATAAAATATCGTATATACGACCTCATAGGGTCGCATGTAAATGTGATGAATGGAAAAAAGGCCCACTTGGGGAATGTTTATAATTTTGAAAAGAGGTGTGAGTTTGGTTCTTTTGTTTGGGCTCGAGGATGTAGTTAATTCATAACAAAAAGATGTGTCGCACGGATCATAATGAGACAAGCATTTTTAAAGAAATGCTTGTCTCAAGCATTTGCTAAAGAATTATCATTTCCCCTTCAGATAATTTTCAATAATATAACAAAAACAGGATATTTTCCAAAGAAATGTAAGAAAGGGTTTATTACCCCCATTCCAAAGAAAGGAGCAGCTAATGATTTCTCTGGTGTCCGGCCGATCACAGTTACGTCAGTTTTAAGCAGAATATACGAAAGCTTTGTTGCTGCTTGGCTGAAAAAATATCTTTTGAAACTAACTGATCGAAAGCAATTTGGTAACATCCCTAAGTGTTCGACAGTTGAGTGTTCGTAATTGATTTTATTTTAAAACACCTGGATGAACCTGGAAAATGGATAAATTTAATTGCAATTGATTTCAGAAAAGCATTTGACCTTGTTGATCACAAAATCCTTTTAGAAAAAATGGCGGAAAAAAATATACCCAGCTTTATTATTAAAATCATCAAGATCATCTTAACAAATAGAGAGCAAAATGTGAAGTATAAAGACCAATTTTCCACTTCTCTGCCAGTTTTTTTGTGGAATTTCACAAGGAACTGTGATCGGGCCGCTGGGCTTCCTCCTCATGATAAATGAAATTGCTGCTGAGTTGGGGGACAGATGGAAATACGTTGACGACTTGTCCTTAACGGAAATCGTATCTAAGGATTCGAAGTGCAATGCTGCTGGTTTCATCGACCAAGTTACCTCAGAGGCGGCTGAACTAAACATGGTCGTGAATAAAGACAAATGATCGGTCACGACATTTTCGTTTCTTCAGAATACTCAACCGTCTTTCGAACCTATTATCGCTTCCGAGCTAATAAGCCATAAAATAACTTTACTTGGTGTGGTGATTTCTTCTTACCTCTCGTGGCGGGAGAATAAAAAGACAATTGTAAAAAAAGCTAACGGCGCATTCCAAATGCTAAGAACACTGAAAAAATTTCGAGTTCCTAAGGACAAGCTGAAACTAATATTTTACACTTTCATCCGGCCCTTAGTTGAATATACTTGTCTGGTTTGGCAATTTGCCCTTACCCAGGATGAAACTGATAAAATAGAACGATTTCAGAAGAGATCACTGCAAATCATATATGGCGGTTCCCCTCTACCTTACTCCTTTTACCTCGAAGACTGAACTTGAATCCCTTTCTTCCCGCCCGGAAAAATTATGCCAAAGATTTGGCTCCTCCCTCCTTCAACATCCCATCTACCGATCATTCCTTCCCCCACCGTTTGTCCCTATAAGATCTCGTCCCCCCAGGGACGTGGCTGAGAAGGTTCCGAAACTAACCCCAGTCCACTGTAACACCATGCGCTACAGTAAAAGCTTTGTGCCAAGCTTTGTGAAGTATTAACATGATCTCTAGTATTTTTATTGTTTAGTTTATTTTATCCTGACGAAATTTTGTCACGCAATTTTACTCTCAATCTCAAGTGTTTTTATCCTTTAGTTTATTTATCCTGACGAAGTTTTATCAGACAACTTTATTTTGCTAATTATGACTAAGAGACATCATATTTGGGCTTTGCCCACGAGACCTATGTCTTGTTTTTGAATTAAATGAATTTGAAACATTAACCTACAACTTAAAAGACAACGCTGACATCTAAATTTTTGCGTTACTAGGATAGAAAAATTTTGTTTAGAAGGTCGAAGTTCTTCTTAAGTTACAAATATCCCTCCTCAGAATTTGGATCCTCCTTTCGCTTGCAGGTGGAGATAAACCCTGATGAAATGTATCACTGTAAAAGCAGCTTTCTCTAAGAGAGAGAATGAATTATTCTAATCATAATTTACCAAGTCTATAAATATTTCAAACGCTTTTATCTTGCTATGTAACCTTTTCCTGTTTCATTAATAGTCCTGGTTGACTGAATGTTATAGTTCACTTGACAACAGAAGAGTAAGCGTCTAAGCGCAAATAAACATCGAAAAACCCGGTGATTATCATTTTACCTTTGTATATATTTAGTTGAAATTCAGACTGGTTAGTGAGAGTCTATTCAGTAATGGTATCTGAAGTGTTAATTAGAACCTATTTTTTAGATTTTGTGAATCCATAAGTGAACTTTGTGCAGTCCTGTGAATGAATGATTTCCTTTTCTTCATGGATTGTCATTTTGGAACACCAGATGAATCACGTCCGGCCCTCATTTGGGCCGGGGAGACTTTGAATTTTTCCCGATAAAGGTTTTCTTCAGTACATTTTGTTTGATATTAGTGGTTTTCAGTTATAAGATTGCATGTAGTTATAATGCCAAGACAAACATCAAATGATCCGCGAGGGCCAAGACCAGCAAAGATAGTCCAATCAGTACGAAAAACTCCAAGTCCTGAATCACCACTTTCTGATAATGCTTCAGATAACTCAGACCTATTTCAGTGGTCCACCCTGGACTGTACAACTGTCACAAGCGTTGCACCAAGTTTTGCTGCTATAAATGCTTCAAGAAAGCGCAAGCTTTTGGAGCAATATTTTGGAAACGAGTCTCAACCTGGGCCTCTCTCAACTCCCCCGCCACCGAGACCAAGATCACCACGTTTCAAAACGCGTTTTATGTTTTCATCGCATCGATCTCACTCTGATGATTGCCAACATAGTAGCACTGAAAGTCTGTGTAGTACTCAGGACAGCCCTGTGCATAAATATCAGCAAGTTTCAGAGCCACTCGGTGGTGACAAACATTGTCCAGGGAGACGCTTTCCTGTTCCTCAATCTAAGGGTAAGTGTTTCTTTCTTCTTTCTACCTAGTTGCTTCTAATTCTTCTATCCATATGCCGGACCTTATCCATTCTTTTCTCTTTACTAGCATGGTTTGAGCTATGAATATATGTTAATTGTTAAACAGTAAACGTTTGTCTATAATTTCTCAGACATTTGTATATTCACCATTCCTTTCCAAAGCTTTTATGCTACAAAAATATGTCAAAACTGCTAAAGATACACATTTCATTTTTCCAACTAATAGTCTATTTTGCAAGTGGGGAAAGAATTAAAATATGAGTTAAGGAGGTTTGAGGGGGAGGCAATGGATAAAATTGCCAAAGATCTGGAAGATATTGCCAGACAGCCTAATAGTAAAATATTGCACTGGTATGTTAATAAAATGAAAGGGAATAGTCAATCTGGACTTGTCAAAGGTAAAGATAGGAATGGGGTCACAATTAATGATCAGGAGAGAGTTATAGAGGGATAGGCAGAACATTTTGAAAAGGTGCTAAACCATGTTAGTTATATGGAAAGATGTAGTAAAGAAAGAAAAAGTTTGTGATGCTTTATATGTGAAGGAAGATTTATTTTGTGTGGAAGAATTAGTACTGAAAGGATTAAAAATAATAAGGCCACAGCTGATGAGATGCTGATAGTATGATAAATAAGTTTTTTAAGTATGGAGGTTATGAAGTTGGAGTTAAATTCTTGAAGATTATGAAAATGATTTTTGAAAAAAAGAGAAGCAGCTAACGAATTTAGGAAAACTCCGATTAAATCTCTGTATAAGAGAGACGATAAGAATGAGTGAGTGTGTTAATTATAGAGGCATTAGCTTGGTTTCTGTGGTAAGAAAATTACTTTGTATGATATACTTTTTAGACTTAGAAATGTTGTAGCTAAAGGTTTAAGAGAAGAACAGTGTGGCTTTAGTTTGGGGAGAGCATGCATCGACCAAATTTTCAGTCTTAGATTAATAATTGAGAGGTGCTTGAGTCATCAAATCCTTTTAGTCCTCAGTTTTATAGATTATGCACAAGTGTCTGGGTCAGCTGATGGAAGAGCTTTAGCGAAGGTCCTATCCTTGTGTGGTCTAACAGATAAATACATTAAAGTGATTAGTGTTATATATGAAAATAATATTGCTGCCGTTAAGGCATGAAATGAGGTTTATAGCTAGTTTAGTATTAAATCAGTAGTTAAGCAGCATTGAGTCCTATTTTCAATTATATGGACCATTTTGATGGATTTTGTCCTAAGAAGCAAATCAAAGGCAATGGGAGAACATGGAAACAAATTGGAAACAAAATAGAACTCTCATACACTTAGGTTATGCTGATGATTTAAGTATCCTAGATGAAAATATCAAGAAAATGAATGAATATTGGTGGTTCTGAGAGTTCAGGGTGCAAGAAAAGGTTTGAAAATTAATGTTAAGAAGACTAAGTCGATTAGACTAGGAATAAGTGAAGGTGAAGAGGTGATGTTGGGCAATGAGAAGACCGATCAAGTTCACAGCTTTACCTACCTTGGTAGTATTATGTGCAATTAAGATGTTAAAAGTAGAATTGCCAAGGCCTAGGTTTTTTTTTTCACAGTTGGAAAAAGTTTGGAAAAATTGGAAGATAATCTGCGAACCAAGATTAGAACATTGGAAGCTGCAAGTGATGACTGTGGTCAAGCATGTTTCTGAAGCATGGGTGCTCCGAAAGATGAAGGAGATTTTACTCCATGTTTTCCAGAGAAATCGCCTATGGATTGTTTAGGGTACCCCTAAAATGAGAGAAAGGTTGAGATGGCTATGACACGTTCTGTGGATGAAGGATGACAGAATACCAAAGATAGCCCTTATGGGCCAACAGTCTAGAGCCAAACGAACACAAGGTTGTCCCAGAATGGGGTGGAAGAATGTCGTAAGGAAAGACATGAGGGCAATGAGAAATTCTTGGGGGGTGTTAAGGGGAGGCTATGAATAAATTGGGATGGAGGAGGCCTGTGCACAGCTGTGTTGGCTGCAGGCGGCTTCGTCCTAGTTACATTTGGATTATATACAAAATTTCAGCTATACACAATGTACTAGCACAGGGTATGCCTACCAAGGAAGGTTGACTGTCTGTCAAATTTTATTTTCTAATGAAGTTGAAGCTTATTCATTGTTGGCTAATATGGGCTCCCGAATCAATCTTCATTTTGGGCCCATTGTGGGAGTTGAAGTAGTTATTTAGCAAACATGAACTGCTTTTGCTTTTATGATTTTGCGAAAATCATCCAAAGGGGGCTCGTATACATACTGCGGGGAAAGGCAAATGAATTGATGAAAAGAGATGTAAGAAGGTATTGGCTGAAGCTTAATGGCTGTAACTATGAAAGCAAAAGATAAGCAGTAGGCTAATCCGTCTGCGAATAAGAAAAGTAATGTCGACAGTTATGGTTTTACGTGATCGACAGAAGTTTGGAATATGCAGTCTGGTGTAATCGACTATGTTTAATACGAAAATTTGCGTTGGAAAGTAATTACAACAAACTAATTTCTTCAAATTCTGAAAAAAAATGCATCTAAACTGACTCAAATTTCCTTAAAATCATCAGAAAATTTCCAAGCAGATTAAAATTGACAAATCCCACCTCAAGTTAAAGGAACTTGAGTAATGGTTAGTATGTTTTTTCCAAGTCATTCTGTCTTTTACCATTTAGTACTAATGTCTAGCAATCGAAGAAAAGGGTAGTATAATTTTTTGTGTTTTTAATGTAACTTTGATCCATCTTAAAAGTTTGCCTACAAGAGTCATACATCATATTAATCTTTTCTTAAGAAATTTAATCTTTGATAAAATGAGTGATCTAACATTTTCTATCCTTTCTTGTTTTTTTGCTATGATTGAGGAAGTGGGGGAACCAATTTTCAGCTAGGATAAAGTTTGGCTTCTATTCAATGCAAATACACTATCTTTGCTAGATATCTACTAGTTAGCTGACTAGAAAAGCTCCATTGAGGATTTTGTATTATTAATCTACGGGACGGGTGTTCGATTTCAGCCGTCACAGGGCTTGGAATTAGATGGAGATTATGTACTAGTGTCTCCAAATGATCAAACTAGAAGGAGAAGCTAATGTTACTTAAGTGACACTTGATCCAAAGAGTCGTAAATACTGGCGGTTTTGCATGTGAAAATTATGAGAAATTAAGAAGGTACAATAGATCTACCCTGTTTTGTGTGCTATTGCAATCATTTGTGTGCATAATAGTCCGTCCAGTCCTACTCTTTTATAGTTTCTCCTCTAAAAATGTTTAATCTTCTAAAATATTAAAGGCTACGTTTTAGTCTGCGATTTCTGCAGTACCATTTTACTCTTCTCATGTACTATCCTGTATTTATGAACACGGAATTTGATATGCGGGGCTTACCGCTAGCGTTGTATCAGCCATTCGGTAATGGACTGTTTAGTTTGGTTAAGACGAAACATCAAATTATATTGCAGATCATCTGACTATGGAAGAGAACTCACTAATAAAATTGGATTCAAAGACAAAGGACTTAAACTCTTCCTTTCGATGTCTCAGTCTCAGCTAAATTTATGGAAATGTTATGTACTGGAATCCATGCTCATTACATTTTTGCGGAATGAGGACGATTTGCTCATTATTCATCATCATGAGACAGTTAACAGAGATAGCTGAGTCTTCACAATATGTGAGCTATTGAATACTGAGCGTTTTAACGCTACTTGGGCAAGGATAAAGTAGCTTTGTAATGTAATGAAGATCTTGAATAATAAGCGAGCAAAACTGGAGAAGAAAACCCGGCTTTTAGTGTTGCAAATAGTCTTCTCAATGTTGAGTTTCAAACTGTCAAAAGGGTCTTGGTGAGCGTTGACATTGCTGATCATCTTAAGAATTTGTGGTCTCATGAGCTTCTCCCATATGCACCTCCTATATTCCAGCGAAGTGCAATCGCTTGGAAGGTTTTACTTCGGCCTGGAACCAAATAAGCTCTTCTGGAAGGTCTGAAAACAAAAAGACCTTAAGCGATTGGCTTGTTAATGTCGCTAATGTCTGTGAGTGGTCTCATTCAAGCGTGGTAGACTTGATGCCGTACCTCAAAATTCACCAACCAACTGATTCCAAAACCATTGAAACTCATTGAGAGTTACAGAAAATGAACATGTTTCTCTCTCTCATCTTAACAGCGACATTAGAGAACTCTATGGTCTTGTAGGTAGGTGTGACGGAATATCTGGATATTGTGATAAAGAAGGCATTATGATCTTCTTGAAGGACTGGGCTGGTTGCCACCACCAGCGAAGATCTCAACTCAGATTTGCACACCTTGGACTCTTTGAAGATGGGTATTGATTTATGGATGTTGTTTTTTTTTATATTGTTATCATTATGAATTGATTTTTGGATACCATTCAAATGGTGAAAATCGGAAAGCTTTTGCTCAATTCTGTGAATATTCAGTGCCTATAAAGCAGCTTAGTAGGAATATCCCTACCGATTTAGTTTTTTTTTGTATTCTTTAAAGGAAAATACTTGACGACTAAGGTTGTTAAGACATGAGGATTGCTGACAAATATTGCTTATTTTGTGGAAGAGATAGAGAGATGGAAGCTTGATCCTTCAGTACAGCAAATTTGTCTTTTTATTTGCAAGACAATCAATATTTCAGCATACGGAGAAGATCTATGGCTCTTTGCCTTTTTTGATGACCTACAAGTACATTGATGCCCTCGAATGTGGGAGCTCAAGTATTTACCACCCTCTGACCCTGCTCTTGAATGACGTGCTAAGTGCGTTTATCTCCAGTTGGGTTTATTTTTACGAGCGAAGTGACCAAAACTACGATTCCTAGATCCCCTAGAATTTGGCTGGCCATTGATGTGGCTATGCCACTTGTCTCCAAGCTTATGGTGTTCCCAGATGCCATGGCACCATAGTACTGCTCGCGCAAGGATTATACAAAAAATTATTCATGTGGGTAAAAAAGGTCCTCTGATTTACTTTGTGACTGTGTTGGGACATGTTTTAATACTTTTTCCGTCTTATGTAATTCATTCTTCTAGTTCTATGGCCTTTGAAGTTTCTTTTGACTGTGATTCAGACTCACATGGTTAAATTTTTTATGTCAATCTAATATCTTTCGAAGATAGTTTTTAATACGTGATTTACACGAAATTCTTCTTAGTTCTTATCAAAAGAGCATACCAGTCTTAGACACCTTGAGTTCCCAGGGCCCCGAAATGTTGGGAAAGTTTAGGTTTTTTGGCAGTTCACCGACCCCTCACCCGCCCGTGACGTAAGGGTCACTATCTGTAGTATTAAGGCATTAACCATATGCATCTCTACAGTTCCTTTAATGTCCAACTATGTAAAAAAAAAAATCAGACGAAAATCCTGGTAGTGCTTATCGCCCAGGAAAATTCTTGTTGACCTCCAGGTGATACCTGCACACGACGGTTCCGTGATTCGAGGATGCATCATTAGTTAAATTTATATGTGAATTCCTCCTATTAAAACGGAAGAAAATATTCAATAAGAACTAGTCTTCTCTATTAGGTATGGTTTGCAGCTTCATCAAGATATTGATTGCCCATAACGTAATTGGTTAACAGAAAATATCTCAAAGATCCTATGGAATATTAAAGCTATGTTTATTTTCTACTTATTGATTATCAATTGAAGCTAATTAGAAAAAATTAATAATCATGGCTAATTATTGCTACCATTTTAACGGTCGGTTTTATCCTGATTATCTGAGGCAAATGTGTAATTTAAAAAGAAATATTTTGACCGTTTTTATAGATGGATCCCCCCCTCCCTCCTTAAGACAGTAATTTTTGGTTCTTGCCCTCATTCTCCAATACTGAATTTTGGTTATGTCCATGAATCTTATTAACTGGGTGCAATTGTGTGCAGCGGCGTCAATGTACAAAAGTATTAAGGGATAAATTGTATATTTCGAAAACTATGGAGGTCACTTTTTTTTTCTTTTTTTGCATTGAAATTAATTTTTGCTAGTATATAAAATATTTTATACGAACGAGACCTTGAAGGAAGTAGCGAAAATTTGGGAAGGAGGGCACTTCCTCCCTAGATTTTGAAAATACTCTTTTTTGTTATTTTCGTTGAAAAAAAATTGCCCCCCCTTTCTTGATTTTCAAAGACACATTTTGCTCCCCTCCCTTCCCTGCAGTTTCGGGAATTGGTGCCACTGCTTGTTGGTTACTTTTAGGATTTACTTCTCTAGCCATACTGCAGTTTTGAAGAAGTATAAACAAACTAAATTTTAACTGACCTTCAACCAACTGTCTTCTTGACCTTCAATTGATCTTGAGCAACTGTCCGCTTGACTCTCAACTGACTGTCAGCCAACTGTCAACTCGTCTGCTAGCTTTAAAACATTTTAAACGTTTTAAACCAAGGTGAGGTTGTTAGCAGGAGGGAAAATTGGGGACGGAGGGCACTTGCACTCTACTACTACTACTACTAACGACTCATCGCAGCACCAAGCCGCCTGAGGCCAACACAGCTACGCACGCTCCTCCTCCACCCCAATCTATTCAAAGCCTCCCTTTTTACACTCGCCCACGAAGTTCCCATTTCCTTTAAATCTTTCTTTATGAGGTCCTCCCAACCCAGACGGGGACGACCTGCTTTCCGTTTAGCCCTAGATGGTTGGCCGAAAAGAACAAACTTCGGCAATCTGTCATCCTTCATCCGAACAACATGCCCTAACCACCTCAACCTTTCTTTCATTATAGACCTAGAAAGCGGTATTGAACCACATTTTTCGTATAGCCTATTGTTTGAAATACGGTCAGTCAGCCGGGTACCCAGAACACTCCTTAAGCAATTTCTCTGGAAAACATCTAGCAAATCTTCATCCGCTTTTCGGAGCGTCCATGCTTCAGAGCCATATTTGACCACTGTCATCACTGTAGCTTCTAAGATTCTAATCTTGGTTTGTAGACCTATCTTCCTATTCTTCCAGACTTTTTTTAACTGTGAAAAAACACCCTGAGCCTTGGCTATTCTATTTTTAACATCTTCACTGCTCCCACCATCTTTACTAATAATACTACCAAGGTAAGTGAAACTGCCCACCTGATCAATCTTTTCATTACCAAACGTCACGTTTTCATCTTCACTTATTCCTAGCCTTTGTGACTTGGTCTTCCTAACATTAATTTTCAAACCAATACTAGCACCCTGAACTCGCAAAACCTCTAAAACTTCATTCATTTTGCTCACACTTTCATCTAGGATGCTTAAATCATCAGCATAATCCAAGTCCAGGAAACTTTTTCCTCCCCATTTGATTCCGTGGTCTCCCATAACCTTTCCTGTGCTCCTTAAGACAAAATCTATCAATATGACCCAAATAAAGGGGGATAGAATACAACCTTGCTTAACTCCTGATTTAATACAAAACCAGCTGCTAACCTCATTTCCTACCTTAACCGCAGCAGTGTTATTCTCGTACATAGCACTAATCACTTTAATGTGTTTATCCGGTATATCATACAAGGATAAAACCTTTACTAAAGCTCCTCTATCAACAGAATCGAACGCTTGCTCATAATCTATAAAACTGAGGACCAAAGGTGTTTGAAAACTTAGGCACTTCTCAATTATCAACTTACACATATTTATAAGTAGTAGGTTAAATATGTCACTGAGTTATATATTTCTGTATATAACTTATATGCCTAGTCAGTGAGTTACACATATTTATAAGCAGTAGGCTAAATATGTCACTCAGTTATATATTTGTGTATATAACTTATATAGGCCTAGTCAGTGAGTTAAACATATTTTAAGTAGTAGGCTAAATATGTCACTCAGTTATATATTTTTGTATATAACTTAGATAGGCCTAGTCAGTGAGTTACATATATTTATAAGTAGTAGGTTAAATATGTCACTGAGTTATATATTTCTGTATATAACTTATATACCTAGTCAGTGAGTTACACATATTTATAAGCAGTAGGCTAAATATGTCACTCAGTTATACATTTATGTATATAAATTATATAGGACTAGTCAGTGAATTAATCATATTTTAAGTAGTAGGCTAAGTTTGTCACTCAGTTATATATTTCTGTATAAAACTTAGATAGGCCTAGTCAGTGAGTTACATATATTTATAAGTAGTAGGATAAATATGTAACTGAGTTATATTTTTATGTATATAAATTATATGCATAGTCATTGAGTTACACATATTTATAAGAAGTAGGCTAAATATGTCACTCAGTTATATATTTCTGTATATAACTTATATAGGCCTAGTCAGTGAGTTACACATATTTATAAGTAGTAGTCTAAATATGTCACTCAGTTATATATTTCTCTATATAACTTAGATAGGCCTAGTCAGTGAGTTACACATATTTATAAGTAGTATGCTAATTTTGTCACTGAGTTATATATTTCTGTATATAACTTATATAGGCCTAGTCAGTGAGTTACACATATTTTAAGTAGTAAGCTAAATATGTCACTAAGTTATATATTTCTCTATATATTTTATATGCCTAGTCAGTCAGTTACACATATTTATAAGTAGTAGGCTAAATATGTCACTCAGTTATATATTTCTGTATATAACATATATAGGCCTAGTCTGTGAGTTACACATATTTATAAGTAGTAGGTTAAATGGGTCACTGAGTTATATATTTCTGTATATAACTTATATAGGCCTAGTCAGTGAGTTATGTATATTTATAAGTAGTAGGTTAAATATGTCACTGAGTTATTGCCTTTGCAAAACAAAAGTGATCCGTTTATCTGGCCTCCCCCAGGCCATTCAGCATGCCCCCAGGTGGCGATAGGGGAACGCTCTACAGATATGTAGGGTACCTCCATAGGAGGCATGGACCAAGGGGGACCTTGTCCCTGGGGGTCCATAATAGAATCTGGGGCACCCTTGCCCGGGGTAATAAATACCGGCGGAGGAGGAAGAAGGCCCCTCAAATGTACACTCAAAAGGGCCCACTTGTTTATCCACAAGGTCCATGAGTTGCAAACCGTCTCCCAGCAATGGGTTAAATTGCATGGTGATGCAGAACACCATCACGGGAGGATCCTCTAATGGAAGACAAACGCGGCAAGGCGGAAGATCCAGATCTATGGACAAAGGCCTTTGTAAAGGGCTGCCTCGATCTTTTTGTGGTACCTGCAAGACTGGGGACCTTGCGGTCAACTCTATTCCCACTTGAGGAGTGGCACCCCTCAAGGAAATTATAGCCTAGTAAACGACACAGCAGTCGCACTGGATTCTGACTAATGGACAATTCTTCTGGGTTTGGTATGTTTTGATGGGCGTCTTTGGGCTGAAAAACCTCTTCCTAGCTAATTTATCTATTACGGGTTGCCTCCCCGTAGTAGCATAATATTTGTAGGCATGAATATATAATGAGTCGGAGGTAATAGGCTTGAGATTGTCTGTGCAGGATTTCGACTCTTGTTGATAGAAGAGCATCGCCAAGCGCTGAAAACCATGTTGTGACCAAAATGGGCCCAGGATTGCACAAAGCCTCCATTCATGGAGGTCCCAGGGACTTCTTGCTGTCCGGTTCTAAGCCGGCTTAAGCACTTCGGTGTAGACTTGAGAAGATATGTGATCCCCGTCCTGCACTGGTATCCGGGATCATTGCTTTTCCTGAGGCGAAAAAAATTTCAATGGTTTAAAGAACATGAAAATTGGAACTTGGAATGTTACGACATTAAAAAATTACTATCGTATTGACATTTTGACTGACAAATTCAGACGATTCGAACTGGACCTATTAGGAGTTTCAGAAACTCATATCCCCGGGGTAGGAAGCATGAAAATAGGTGATATAGAATTTGCTTACTCAGGCAGGAAGGATGGGTTTCATAGACAGGGAGTAGGGCTCATGATGAATAAGGAAGCTGCTAAGTCTTGTTTAGGCTGGGAAGGTATTAATAATAGAACACTAATTGCTCATTTTATGACTAGAAAGTTCAAGGTATCAGTTATAGTAGTATACGCCCCTGTAGAACCGACTGATGGAGATACTAGTGACTCAGATGAATTCTACTTACAGTTACAGGATCAAATAGACAAGGTCCCACGTAGAAATATGATGTTATTGCTGGGAGATTTTAACGCCCAGGTTGGTAGAAATAAGGATAGATGGTCTACTAACATCATAACCTCCCGGAAAGTTATGATGTTGGTAGACTCCAAGACGGGAATTTGAGAGAAACTTTCTAAGAGTAGTTGGATACTGAACTTGAGAGTTTAAAATTTTGTAATGTGGAAGATGATTATAATAACAGTAGAAAAAAATTTTGTGAACTTGCTAAAGGTGTCTTAGGGAAGAAAGGTAGAAATGCAGCTAAGAATATTAGTGAAAAAGATTTATGTTTAATAGAAAGGAGAAAGGACTTGTACAAGAATTATCTGAGTGATAGATCATATGAAAACAAAAGAAATGTAAAGAAAGTGGAGAAAGCATTGAAATATGAACTAAGGAGGTGTGAAGTGGAGGCCATGGATAAAATTGCCGAGGATTTAGAAGATGCAGCTAGACGGCATAATAGTAAAATATTGTACTGGCACGTTAACAAATTGAGAGGTAGTAGTCAATCCTGACTTGTCCCAGTTAAAGATAGGAATGGGGTGGCAATTAGCGATAAGACAAAAGCTAAAGCGAGATGGGCCGAACATTTTGAGAATTTGCTTAACCGAGATAGAGTTGCAGGAAAAAATATAGAGGAAAATGAAAAAGTTTGTGATACCTTGGATGTGAAGGAAGTTTTATTTTGTGAGGAGGAATTAGAAACAGTACTGAAAGGATTAAAAAATAATAAGGCTCCTCCTCGCTTCGATTTCCAAACCACATTTTGCTCCCGCCACTAGTAGTTTCGTGAATTGGTGTCACTGCTTGTTGATCTTCAGCCCACTGTCAATTTGTCTGCTGGCCTAAAAAAATTATAAAATATTTTAAACCAACGAGATGTTGTTGGCAGTAGCGACAATTGGGGGAGGAGGGCACTCAACCCCTAGATTTTGAAAGTACCCCTTTTTCGGTATTTTTAATGGAAAATCCCGGTGCCTAGATTTTCAAAAATATATTTTGACTCCTCCCCCTAGCAGTTCCGTAAATTGGCACCACTGCTTCACTTTTAAGGTTTATTTCTCTAGCGCATAGGTCTACCGTACTGCAGCTTTGACCTACCTTACTAGGTCAAAGGCCTACCGTACTCCAAAATTGTCTGCTTTGACCTTCAATTGATCTTAAGCCAACCGTCTGCTTGACTTTTGACTGACTGTCACCCAACTGTCAACTTGTATGCTAGCTTTTCATCGCTTTTCTTGTCTGCTATCTGATCACTTTAAAATTTTTTATCAATTATGTTTTTATATGCAA